>NC_052637.1:32685579-32763079 GCF_016161935.1 Mauremys reevesii
AAAGTAAGCCTGTGCTTGGATTCTCTTTTCTATACACACACTCAATCCAGAACTATCAGAGGTTAACTGGCCTGCTATTTTAACACTGGGAGTTGAGTTCTGAATAGCTCCCTGATCTCTTCATTTCATTGTTCTTTTGGAAAAGGTGCCCACTGCCAGATTCTCAGTCGAGAGCTATTGTTCTGACATGCCCAAGGGTGGGGACGTGAAAAGCTCTTAAGCCTGGAGAATGTTTCTTCAAGTCCTGTGGAAACTTGTTCTCCCACGGAAACTGACACTTGACACTGCTGAAATCAAAATATATGGAGGAATTTAGAGCAGTCCCGTCCTTAGTACTGTTGCTTGTCACTGTCCTGGGGCAGCTCAGGGTGGGAGGAATGTTGTGAACCACTTAGCGTTTCTACAGATCTCTGTGGTATTCTGTTGCCTAAAAGGTTGCTGATTCAGGGTCTTGTCAGATCTCATGTGCAGCATCAAGCTATGTCAGAGCTCAGAGGGGAGACCGCAAGAAAAACAGTCTTACAGGAAGCGGCCTTGATGATTCAGCAATTGGCATTCGTCGCTGAGTCCGCACGGAGTTAGTTCCCCACTGTGGTGTTAGTGGGCTGCTACCATTTTTAAAGCCAAGGCCCTGTCGCCATTAAATATTCCTTTAATTCTGTTCACAAGAGTCAGGGGTTTTACACCTAGTGTCCTAGCCAAATTCCACTACATTTTGTTTAAATTCCTCCTGATATTTCACCCGTATCCAATAGTCACTTTTTATCCTAAAAACATTACATAGTGATTGCTGTGTGTTGTTAAACAGCTACAGCGTTCCACCCCAGAGGCGGCTTGGTAGCACTGACTTGTTTCATTCTCCCATACAGACCCGAATGCTAGTGACCCATGGCATCACCTTTCTGCCTCAGGTGGACCATATTGTGGTCCTTGTGGATGGCAAAATCTCTGAAATGGGATCCTACCAAGAGCTTTTGAAGCAAAATGGGGCTTTTGCAGAATTTCTTCGAAATTATGCGCCTGATGAAGATATAGAAGAGGACGAGCTAACAAGTACAGCAGTTCTTATTCGTCTTAAATCATAGCTTTAGTATCAATTAGGTCATGAATTTCCCTATATATAAATTGTTACCTGCTCCTGCGATACATGCCTGTAGGGAAATGTAATAGTCCAGCCTTAGATTCCCTTTTTTTTTTCCTAGCTAGTAATGAAAATGTTATGTACTGTGAGGGGTTCTTTTTTATGCTTAGTAAGCTGGCATGGTGTAAGTTAACCCATCCAGTGTACTGAATGCAAGTTGGTAATCCTGAAGTTTAAGTAAGCAAACATATTTCTTTCCTCTTGCAAAAGGATTTACCCAATCTGCCTGAGGCTAAGTACTTGTTTTATAAGATAATGTAAGAAATTACTTTCCCTCGGTGTTTTTAATACAGAGAAATCCTTTTTACAGTTGGCAAAGACAGGATCAGTGGGAAAACGTAGTGCCCTTTGGACTCTGTTTTTCACAGTATCTCTGTTACATAGCATGACACACATGTCATTTTAATCTGGATTTCTTCTAGGCCTAATTTGTCCCTGATTAGATGGTGGAAGATGAAAGTATTTTGGCAAATGTTTCCTGTGTACGGCTGTATTCCCATAAAGTTTGGCTGCAGAAGCATGTGTCCTGACAAACAAGATGCCAGAGGTTGTACACAACCTCTTCTAGCAATAATAGACATTTACAGCAGCTTCCTAGACTCTAAATCCTTCATCCCAAGATAATGGGACATCAGGGCAGGTTCTGCTCATGAGTTTGATTAGATATAATTACAATACTACTTAGCACTTACGGCACATAGCTTCCAAAGTGCTTTGCCAACATTAATCTTCACAACAGCTCTGTGAGATGGGAGCATTGTGGGGAGACAGAGGCATAGAGAGGATGTGAATCAGCCAAGTTGCAGAGGGAGTTGGTGTCAGAGTTAGCTTTAGAAATCAGGAGCTCCTTGCTGCCAGTTCTGTGTTTGGATCCCACTTTTCTCCAGAATAGCAAAAGTTACCAAATGCACTAGCTCCCCGCAAGTATGCAGCACGGCAATCTCAAACAGACTTCCAAAGCCACTGTGAGCTTCATAACACTTATCCTCCAACTAGCGTATTTGCCTCTGGCTTTTGACACCAGTTTCCTATAAGCTGCTCTCAGCAGAAAGCTAAAATGCAATCTTTTATTACAGTGCTGGAGGATGAAGAGGTCTTGCTCGCTGAAGATACACTCAGCAACCACACTGATCTGGCAGATAACGAGCCTGTGACAAACGAGGTCCGCAAGCAGTTCCTTAGGTAGGCCTGATGTCCTCTTGTGAATGAAGCCGTCAGCGGGGCTGAAACATGTTTTAAGAAGCCCGTCTTTAACACGAGCAGCTAATTAACGTTGCTCTCCAGTCTGACCCCACTGTACTCTGCATCTTTCAGCATAGACTTTAGTTTCCTCTTTGTATTAATGCCTCCTGTGTCCTTTCAATTTAAAATTATAACATATAGTACAGAGGACAAAACCGGTACTCCTATGAACCTGTTAATGAGAAGTGTATTAATATGAGCAATGATGTAGTTTTCAGACGGTGCTGCCATGAATATTTACACACACAGCTTCGACCTGCTGCCAATTAGATTAATAATATGCCTTTGCAATAGCACCTTTCATCAGAGTATCTCGGAACTCTTTAAAAGCATTAATGGATGTTAGCTCCATTTTACAAGTGTGGAAACAGAAGAAGAGAGAGATTAGGCACCTGAGTTTCAAAATGTTGGCCTTAAAATTAGGCACCTAAATATGCCACCTGATTTTTAGACGTGCTGAGCACTTGTAACTTCCACCAACTTCTATAGGAATTGTCTTCTCAACGCCTCTGAAAATGAGACCATATAAGTAGGTGTCTCACTATGGATTTATGTCTCTGACCTTGGGCTACCCATGCCCAAAGTCTCAGAGGGAGTCAGGGGCAGAGCTGGGAGCTGTGCCCAGTCCTGTGTTTGACCCGCTATGCTATGCCTCTTCTCTGCTAATAAATCCATCGTTTCAACTAGGCAAATTAGTGTGATATCTTCAGAGGGAGAATGTCCCAAGAAGATGTCCACGAGAAGAAGAGTGTGTGAAAAGAAGTCTGCAGAGCCGCCTCAACCACAAAAAATTCCCACTGAGAAGCTCATTCAGGCAGAAACCAGTGAAATAGGAACGGTAGGGGGTTGTTGGTTTTGTTTTGTTTTGTTTTTCCTTATTTTTCTCCAATTATAAAAAGTCACTTCTTATTACATATATAAAAAGCTCTTCTATTAAATGTTTCATTGAACATATAGAGACATTGGCATTGCAAAAGCCAAACAGACTATAGCATTTGTCCTACTGGAGTAGGCTGCTGCTGCTTTAAATCTAGGGTCCTTCCGGCAACTTCTGCACCTGGCCTGTGCTATATATTTAGGAGAAAGAATTTCTTCCTGGTCCTGCTGTGAGCATCTTATGCCCTGAAGCATGATGTTTGATCACTCCATCTTCACACGGCACAGGTCTAAATGTTGTTTGTTTCAAAGAGATCAAATCCCTTTTTAAATCCAGCTGTATGTTTTGATTCTCACCGCATGCAGCAGCAAATTCTATGGGCCAACTGCATGCCATGTGAATACGTGTTTATTTTAATTTAAATTTTAGCTTCGGTTACCATTTGAGAGAGATTTTTGTTACACACAAATGTTGAGACAAGTCTGTATTGCAGCCTGTGTGCTACATGGGCTTAGGATCTGCCTTGTAAGAGTAATTGTGATATATTGAAGGATGATGGATTAAATTGGCGGTGGAGGGGATTGAGAAGACTGAGCACAGGAAAGAGAGAATATATAATGAAAATAACCAGGGAGTGTGTGTCACTATAGAGGGGTCTTAGATTGTCACACAACTGAGCAACAGTGAGAGTATTTTCTACACATTAAATGTTGTAGATGCTCAGTGTCACAGACATCAGGGGAGCTGTTGGTTAAGCATTATTTGTTGGTGGTGTCGATTTTCTTTATGAGCTTTTGAAAAGCACCTAAATCAATGGGATTTGTGCATCTAATAATCTCCCCTTATATTCTTTTAGAGCTTTCATTGGGGCCCCTCTGTCCCTTCCCACAATAATGACTTTTTGAGCCAGAGTTGTTAACTTGGAGATAGAAGTTTTACCCTGTTTGCTTCACATGTTTCTTTTGTTCAAGTGCCTTTGTGTGTTTTTTTTTTCCCTCGAACTTTTGGCCAAGACTTTCAAAAGTGACTCATGAATGTTGGGTGCCCAACCTGAGATGTGGTAGAAAGACCTGATTTTTTTCAAAGGTGGGGTGCTCAGCACTTTCTGTAAATCACCCCAAATCACTACTCACTCCTGAAAATCTTGACCTTTGCCTTCTATAGCCCTCAGCTCTGCTCCGCCACCTTTCACCCTATATCTTTAAACATTGTAATAAAATACAGTTAGTTGGAAAAGAGAAAAGAGACTTGAATATTTCACAGCAATCACCATTGACTCTCAGTAGAGATGCAACAGAACTACCTGTTTTAAAGCTGCCACCCGGATGCTGAGCTCAGTCAGATAAATGTCACTCCCTGCACTACAATATGTTAGTATTTTTGGCAATTTCCTGTTTACTGGGCCAGCTACTGGAGAGATTTCACTCTGGTCACTCTTGTTATTTCTGTGAACTCCAGACAGCAACGGAATGTACTTTGTAAATATATTGTGCTTTACACATTTACAGGTAAAGCTGACAGTGTTCTGGCAGTACATGAAGGCTGTTGGCCTCATGACTTCTTTAGTTATATGCTTCCTGTATGGCTGTCAAAATGCTGCTGCGATTGGGGCCAACGTATGGCTCAGTGACTGGACCAATGAACCCGTCATAAATGGCACTCAGCATAACACAAGCATGCGGGTCGGAGTATATGCTGCTCTGGGACTCTTGCAAGGTAAGAGTGTTTCTCCAATTAATACAGTTAAAATATTTAGATGCACCCTCGCTGAGCAAAGAGGGGAATGCTGGGAAAGGCCTAACAATAGCCACGGGGGGCTCTAAGCTTCTAAAACGCTGTAACCTGAGCAAGGGCAGTAGAACACCACAAAGCTAGTAAAATGTGTCCGAATCAACACTTCAGAGACTGCATGGTGGAAGTGAAGGAAGGATTGAGAAAGCTGGAGAATGATGGAAACTGAGGAGGAGGGGAGAAGGAAAGGGGGATGAGATGTACAGGAGGGTGTGAATTCCTGGATGGTAGAGGTGATGCAGAGGTCAGGATTGAGGCGCACAGTGTGGAGGACTTGTAGAAGGGTGAGGGAGACTATCTTTATAGACAATAAGGGTTGGCTGTCTGAATCCTGCAGACCTTACTCCTGTAAGTAATCTCACTGAAGTCAACGATTAAATCACCTGTGACCAGATTGTACTGAGACTAATGTGATTGAAGGCTGTAGGGCCCTGCTGTAGTAATGAGGAAAGTCTGCTGGCACAATAAAAACTGCTGGATCAGTAAAAGTCAAAAGCTGCATCTTGCGAACGGCATATTCACAAACCTCTGCAAATTTCTTCTTCATATAACAGGCCTGCTAGTGCTGATCTCTTCCTTCACCCTGGCGATGGGTGGCATCAACGCAGCCCGAACACTCCATGCTGCGCTGCTGGAGAACAAGTTTCACACCCCACAGTCTTTCTTCGACACAACTCCCACAGGCCGAATCATCAACCGCTTCTCTAAGGACATATATGTGATTGATGAAGTGATACCACCCACTATCCTGATGTTCCTAGGAACCTTTTTCACCTCTGTGTCAACTATACTTGTAATCATATCGAGCACTCCCCTCTTCGCTGTGGTTATAATACCTCTAGCAATTGTATATTTCTTTGTACAGGTAACTATGTCTGACTGCCAACCTGATGATCATTATGGTACTGTTCCTACTCTTTAGTTTAGAGCACTTAATTTAGGAGCTTGGAACATATTATCTCTGCACTGATATTACTGGTAATAGCCTCCCCAGGGCAGTGGCAGGAGACTCGTCTTTTTAAACCTTTTGTTTAGCGTATGAAAAAGATCAGGAGATGACTTAATTATGGTGTTATAAGTACCTTCATGGGGAGAAAACACCAGGCATTAAAGGTCTAATCTAGTGGAAAAAGGCATAAGAAGAACCAATGGCTGGAATTTGAAACAAAATAAATTCAAGTTAGAAATAAGGCACAAATTTTTAATGGTGTGAGTGATTAACCACTGCAATGAACTGTCGAGGCAGGTGTCGAGTTTGCTTCTTTTGATGTCTTCAGATCAGGACTGGATGTATTTCTGAAAGATATGATTTAGTCTAACATAAATGATTGAAGAAGAGCTCTGGGTAAGCTTGAAAGCTTGTCTCTTTCACGCACAGAAGCTGGTCCAGTACCAAATATTACCTCACCACCTTGTCTCTAATATCCTGGGACCAACATGGCTACAGCGATGCTGCATACAAATTATTGGGCTTCATTACAGGGGTAACTGGGTGAAATTCTCTGGCCTGTTATACAGGAGGTCAGGCTAGATGATCACAGTGGTCCTTTCTAGCCTCAGGATGTATGAATGAGCCATGGAGACTGAATTCCCTTCTGACTTCTGCATGCGGGGCCTCTAAGTCATGCAAAAAATCACGTTAGGTGGGCTCTGGGGCAGGCCTGCAGTGCCATTGTGTATGCTGTGTCTGTGGGTACAGTTCTGAATCTTTTGGTAGGTTCACAACTTTTTGGCAGTGAGATGCCATTTTCCTTGGTTACACATGGAGGCAAATAGGGCCTGATCCAAAGGCTACTGAAGCCAATGGAAAACCCTCAGAGAGTGGCCTTGTCACTGTCATTTAAGTAGCCGTGGTTAATCCCTATTGTCCTTTACCGTTAGCATTAACGTCTGGACTATTTCAGGTATTTTCTTTTGTTTGCATAAATTACTAATATTTCTTTTGTGTGTTTGTGTTTAATGATGGCAGCGGTTCTATGTGGCTACATCTCGCCAGTTAAAGCGCCTGGAATCTGTTAGCAGATCCCCCATATATTCCCATTTTTCGGAAACAATCACAGGGGCCAGTGTCATCCGAGCCTACGGGAGAGAAAATTCCTTTGTATGCCTGAATGACTTGAAAGTGGATGAAAATCAGAAAAGTTATTTTCCTAACATTATTTCCAACAGGTAAAACCAGCACAACATTTTATATGTCACGCTTGCTGAAGCAAGCGTATCTTTCCATCATCCTCCAAGTGATCATTTACCCCTGTGTTTGCTTATTTAACAGGTGGCTGGGTGTTCGAATTGAATTAATAGGAAACTTTGTTGTCCTGTTTGCTGCCCTCTTTGCTGTGTTAGGTAAAAACAGCCTGAATGCTGGCCTGGTAGGACTGTCCGTATCCTACGCATTACAGGTGTGTATAATTTTGCTGCGGGATGTTGCTGAATATTAAGTCATACAGGGCACTGTTATATGACCGACGTTTAATAAGCACTCATAAAAGACAGAGTTAATAGGTAAGTAGTGCTGTTCAGGGTTATAATAGTAATAGCTTACATACACATAGACAGTACTTAAAACGTGCCCAAATGCTACACAAATGCATACAGTATATAGGACTTGCTTCCCCCACCAGTGAAGTGTGGTCACCTTTAAAATGGATTACAGTTGTTCTTTAATAGCCCACAGGAACAGTGCACAACAGTTTAAGACAGGAAGGGAAGAAAATTATCTTATTCGGATGAAGGTCCATTGGGAGTTTAGGTAGGCAGGATAGATTGTACTTCCTGAACTTCCTAATGAGTATCCAGGCTCTCCTGCTAGATGCCTGTTTCTGAGACTGCGTTTTCCCAGCATGCTCTTCAGGCTGCATTCAGGCTCTTCGGGGAAGGGGGGGGGGGTATTTCTGGATCACTAGATTTTCTGTTTAAGGAGACCTGCACATTCCTTGTCCAGACATGGTGTATAGGGTTTTTGGCAGCCAAGGGTGATGGATTTGGTGGTGGCCTTAAAGATTTACTTGGCTAATTCTTGAGTATGCTTGATCTACTGAATTATTATGCAGGATACAGACTATATATTAATCAATGAGCTTAGTGTAATTGTCCCTGTCTGCCTCTCTGTAGTTCCACTCTAGCCTTGGGCAAGTGGTCACTCTAGGTATGGTAATCCTTATTTGGATGAGAATGCTGGCTAAGGATGAAATTTCAAGGACCCTGCAGGTGGCTGGTAGAGGGCGGTCCCAGCAGAAGTGACCCAACTGAGATCTAGGGAGTAGCCCTGGTTCCAGCTGGCAGAGTGAAAAGTTACTGGTTGCTTAAGACCATGAAGAAGGTGTAATGTGTTGTGGGAGGCCCAATTTGCAAGGTCTATTTCATCTGGTATGGCGGTTGTTAAAGTTTTCATCATAGATGGAAGGATGCTGGAGTGATGGTAGAGGAGGAGCAGGCATAAAACTCACCAGATACATGGCAGTAGAAGGTCTCTCCAAATAATGTGGCCATACACCTGACCAACATCACTAAAACAGGCCCAAGACAAAATATTCAAAGTGTAAATCAAAAAAGAGTGGCATCAATACAGGCAATTTCCACAGCTCAAACCCAAGATGAAAACTTCCAGCCATTCACCCAGGGAAGAAATAGAAAATCACTGAAATCAATTAAAATAGGGAAAACCTGCAGCTTTGACAGTGATATCACCAGAACTACTACAACATCTTGGGAAAATAAGTCAGCACTGGTTGTCCATCTTCATCCGCATCACACTTTTCAAGGGAAGAAGAAAACTGGAACTGTCTTTTTTTGATCTTACAGCAGCTTGACACCATCTGGCACATTGGTCTGCTGTACCAGATGTCAGGAGTTCTTTCTAGATGAGTTGTCATGGCAACTGAGCAGATGGCTCTGAGGCAGACATTTTTAGCTGGCTCTGAGCCACAAAAACAGCATCTGGAGATTCCAGAAAAACGGACTCCTGCCAAGCTTAGTGTTGGCCCCAACTGTATTTAATGTATTCACCGGTGACCTACTGAACACCATCTCTGGGCAGCTCAAGGACCCTGACTGTATCTGCTTGGCCTCAAGGGTCCATGACTTCCAAAAGGTTGAAGAGAACCTGAACAGTGATGGGACTGCCATAGGTGACTATTGCAAGAAATGGAGGCTGAAACCAAGTACATCAAAGACCGTATCAACGTGTTTTCATGTACACCATGCTCCGAGCCAACTTGAGCTTAACATCAATCTAAAGCCACTGTACCTAGGGTCACCCTAGATCATCCACTGACCTACAAATACCACCTCACAAATGTCATTTAAAAAAAAGATCAAGAGCAGAAACTGTCTCCTGAACAAACTTCTGGGGTTCTCCTGGGAAGTCAGTAGGCAAAAACTGCATAATTTGGGACTTGTTCTCTGCTACTCAGTTGGCAAATATAGTGTCCCAGTTTGAATAAACTCGGCCCATGCTAGCCTAGTGGACATGCACTTAATCATATCATAAGAGTTATCAGAAGCATATTGAAGCCAACAAAACTCATTACCAGTCCTAGTCAATGTTCCTCCACCTAATATATGATGTCAGCCAACAATCTGATGCAGCCAACAATCTGATCACCAAGATACAGCAAATTCCAAACTTGCCACTGTTCAGGGATATATGGGATGTGCCCCACCACTGACTACATAGCAGAAATCCTTTCTGGGCAGTGCTGCATGTTCTCCATCTGGCTGATAAAATCTTCAGCTCACTGAGGCAGACAGAGAGAGCCTCTGCCCCTACCAGGAACTCCCACATTCTCACCAGGCCAGATGAACCCGCCTCTGGAGCCATTTTCAGGTGTGGTTCCTTGTGCCCAGCCAGACTTTGCTTGAGGCATCCAGGACAGTCCACTGTGCATCTTTGGTGCTGTGGAGGGTGTAGCACACGTGCTGAATGGTTGCTTTTTTTTTGTATGGAGCTCCCTGGAGGTCCTTCCAGGCTGAACACTGCTGACTCAGAGGCCACTTATTGACTCAAGATGATTTAGTTGTTCCTTTCTGCCCCTCTTTAATCCCCCATCACCACCACCCACACTGTACTTCCCAATTTGGGCAGGATACCAGGCTTAATGCCCCTGCTGTTGCTATAGGATCTATAGTGACCATGAATGGTCAGGACTTTTAGGCCTCATCTGCAAACTAATACTGCTGAAGCACTGGTTCAATACTGATTCAGAATAAAGGGGGCCACTTACTGAATCAGCACCCACAGATATGATGGAATTACAGCCCTAGGTGCTGTGATAGTACCAGTTGGATCTTAAACACCCTGAATTTAAATATATACCAATAATTACTGCTTGTCTCTATCTATTTTAGGTACTTATGTAGGTCCTATTACTGTAGTATCTGAGTGCCACGCAGTCTTTAATGTATTTATCCTCACAGTACCCCATAAAGCAGGGCAGTGATATTGTCCCTGTTTTACAGATGGGAAACTGAGGCACAGAGACGCAAAGTGACTCACCTAAGGTCACACAAGGAGTCGGTGGGAAAGCAGAGAACTGACCCCAGGCCTCCCAAGTCCCAGCCTAACACCCTGACCACTGCACCAGCCTTGCTCTCCAATAAATACTTACCCCTTGTAATCTTTCGTCTCTTAATTTATATTTCATTGGATGTTTTCCTTGAAAATAAGAGGAGAGCAGAAACAAAGACAATTGAACAAAAAAGTGAAGGGAAAGAAAGGATGGTGGGGGGCAAGGAGAGAGCCATCTTGGTTTCTGTCCTCTGGGGATCAGTCAAAGATTTCTAAAAAAATTAGACCAAATCTTTTTTTCTTTAAAAAGAGACAATCCAGATGCTAAGACAGTCAGGGAAAGGCCTTCAAGGACCTGCCGATAATTGTAGTGTACAAGACATCTCCGTTCTGATTGCCTCATAGGAATTGCAGTAGGTTAGATGTTCGCATACAAGGCTCCTCAAAATGCTGCAGATTTAACTGGCAAAGTCAAAGCAAAATGGTGATCTATAGGTTTGACCCTACTGCTTGAAAACATAGTCCATCCTGATCACTTCCAGTGGAAGATGGGGGGCAGGATAGCTCTGTGGTTTGAGCATTAGCCTGCTAAACCCAGGGTTGTGAGTTCAATCCTTGAGGGGGCCACTTAGGGATCTGGGGCAAAAATTGGTCCTGCTAGTGAAGGCAGGGGGCTGGACTCAATGAACTTTCAAGGTCCCTTCCAGTTCTAGGAGATTGGTATATCTCCAATTATTATTATTTAAGATTGTCCAAGATCAGTATACTTCTCTGTAATTACTACTTGCATTTTGATACCACTTCAAGCTCCCAGTTAAGGTCAGGGCCCCATTGTGCTAGGCATTATATGTATGCACAGTAAGAGACAGTTCCTGCCCCCAAAAGCTTGCAGTCTAAATATGTAGACAGACAATAGGAAGGAGAAATGAAGTAGTATTCCCATGTTAGGGATAGGGATCTGAGGGACAGAGAGACGTGGAATCTACGAAGCAACTGAAGCTTCTAACTTCTGTTTAGCCACCTAAATTCTATAGATTTCAGTTGAAATTAGGAGCCCAAATAGAAGTTGGGAACCAAAGTAACTTTGTGGATTCCATCATAAGAAATTATGTAACCAAAGTCACAGAGCAAGACTATGGCAGAGGTGGAAATTCAACCCATGTCTTCCAAGTCCCATAATTCCTCTCTGTAACCTTTATTAGTCTCAACACAAAGCTAATTATGAACAGCATTTTATAAAGCATACTGTACTTTTGCTATTCTCTAAGGGATAATATTTTACTCTTTATATTGTCCAGGTGACAATGTCTCTGAATTGGATGGTGCGGATGACTTCAGACCTAGAATCCAACATTGTGGCTGTTGAGAGGGTGAAAGAGTATTCAGAAACTGAGACTGAGGTCAGCTCCTGAACTGTTTGCAATCAACATGTTTATTCTCAGAAATCCATAATTTCCACTTGTCTTTCAACACTTAGACAGAGGGGGACCCTGCTCTGAGGACCTGACTCCGTAACCTAGACAAATATGATGTTCTAGACACTAGTTTGGGTTTGTCTGTACTACTCAGTTTTACTGTCTTTGTTAACAGGTTGTAACATAGTTGATGCTAAACATGAGCCCAAATTCTCTGCAGCTGTAAGTGGGAGAAACTCCACGGAAGTCAGTGGAACATTTTTCATCAACAGAAAACTTGTCTATGTATAACACAGTCCATGTCTATGTATAATATTGTTAACATGTTGTTCATAACCATGTGTTTTGACTTTGCTCGTGAGCAGGGTTGTAACACAATTCTCCGGCTCCATATAGGTTCTTCTCTTAATCACCTTAGCCGGTTCTCCTGTCTCCCACATCTTTGTTCAGAAGCACACCTCAGTCCTCTGCCCACGATGCTTGCAGCTGAGGCAGTGTGCAGTTGCTTCCCAGCTTTTCTCAAAACACACTGACATAAACACAGTTGTGCAGCTTGGTAGATAGACACTTATGCCTGGAAATAAGCTGCTCTGTGGATGTTTTGGACTTCTTTAGTTGTAATTCAGAGGAATGTAAGGATTAGGGTATACAGAACTAGAGAAGGGCTTGAAGGTGAGGCGCTTCAACTTGATATGGTAGCAGAGAGGAGGAAGCCAGTCAGGATCCATAAGAGTGCATTGTGGACCAGATCCTCATCTCGGGTAAAATGGCATAGCTCTGTTGAAGTCAGTGGAGTTACACTGACTTATACCAGTTGAGGATCTGGTCCTATATGTTGAGACATTTCCGTAGTCCTAAACTAGAAGAACCAGACTGGATGCAAGTGAAGGAATCTGTTTTTCTGGCTTATTATTCCACCGTATCAAATAATAAGCAGACAGAAGTGAATTAGTCTCCTGGTGGGATTTTAGTAACCCTAAAAGTTTAATATTTTAAATCGCAGCCTGCAGCTTTTAAAACCTTAGGGAATAATTTCTAGCTACTGTTCTCCTTTAGGCTCCCTGGATAATTGAAGACAAGAGGCCTCCGGAAGACTGGCCAGCACAGGGGGAGGTGGAGTTTGTTGATTACTCAGTAAGATATAGGAAAGGCATGGATCTGGTGCTGAAAGGCCTCAGCCTCAGAGTGAAAGGTGGAGAAAAGGTATAGTACAGCCTTTTATCATATGTGAATCTGTTGCTGATGTAACACATGGGATTTGCAATAACAAAAGAGGATGGGCTGGATCCTCAGCTAGGCTAAATGGGTACAGCTCCATTGAGGTCTATGTCCATTTAAACCAACTGATAATCTGGCCTGATGCATTCACAATGCCTTAGAAACATCCTGAGAAGTTGCTACAGCCACTGCCTCTGTTGAGATACAGTGTGTGTGAGTGAACGAGGGATAGTCCATTCCTGAATAAAGAGAGATTCCAGTCAGTTCCTGTGGCTGACAACTCTTGGCATGGGTGGAGGTGATCCTGTTGGCCCAAATGCCTCTGTTCTTCTTACCCAAGCATCCAGCAAAGGCTTTATCTTGTGGGCTTTGCTTCTTCTCAGTATATTTGAAAGTGCTGGGCCTTGCATGACGTTCCCCAACAAGCCTATTTTGTTTCTCCTAGGAGATTCGCCCAGTTAGGAAGCTAAGGTTAAAAAGAGGGAGAATGGCTCTCATTCTGGATGTTTAGCTCTAGAGCTGTCTTCTAGATGTGAGAATAAGTATTTTGCATAATGACATAATCAAATTCATACATTATGTACCTATTTATAGTTGATATTGCTCAAATTCTGGGAATAATTTGAGACACAATTGACAGAAGGACCATTAGGGAGTGAGGAAGCTCACAGTAAGGTTCTAGTCTCTCTTCTTAGCATCAGATCTTGTATAATTGCTCCTTCAGTAAAGCTAATACCTCATTTAGAAATATGCTTTGTTCCTAATTCTCCAATGCATGTTTTAGATTGGAATTGTTGGAAGAACTGGAGCTGGGAAGTCCTCCATGACCCTCTGCCTCTTTAGGATTTTGGAAGCTGTAAAGGGAGAAATTAAAATAGATGGTGTGAGAATTTCAGAGATTGGTCTTCATGATCTACGATCCAAGATAACAATTATTCCTCAGGTAAGTCAGTGCCTCTCTGTGTGTCTCATAATAAAGGGTCTGAACTCTAGTAACTTAGCAAACAGCAAATTTTGTAGCCACAAAATCAGTAATTGATATTTACATATGTGTACACATCTACAGTAGAACCAATTTGTTTTTTACATGACTCTGTTTTATAATACTCCCAGTTGAGGATGCTTCAGATGTCAATTGAAAGTCAAGGTAAAGGATTTAATCAAGCTGTGAAAGAGGACCATAGTGTAGGTAACTGTTTCCTATTGGACTTCGCGAAAGTAAACAAGGCAATTAGTTCTAACCTTACCCCATGATTGGGGTTCATAAACTCAGCAGAAAGAACAGAGGAAGGGTAATTGGTATATCTCCAATTATTATTACCTATCTCCTAGAACTGGAAGGGACCTTGAAAGGTCATTGAGTCCAGCCCCCTGCCTTCACTAGCAGGACCAATTTTTGCCCCAGATCCCTAAGTGGCCTCCTCAAGGATTGAACTCACAACCCTGGGTTTAGCAGGCCAATGCGCAAACCACTGAGCTATCCCTCCCCTTACTAATAGGGTAAATTAGTAGCCCTAGCTATGTCCCATTTAATTTGACCCTTCTAATAGTTACATTGTTTTAAGGTTTACACATTATATTAACACTATGTAATTATTGGGGGTGACTTAGTTTTTGTATAGTTTAAATGTTTTATTGGATTTTTACAGACTATACTATAGCAGGGAAAATGTCATACTTGCAAAGGCATGTCCTAAAGTCTCTAAGTGTCAGAAATATCAGTTCCATGTGTGGGCTTCACCCTCCAAACACTTTCTTGCATGAGTTGCTTGACTCAGAAGAGAAGTCCTATTGGACTCACTTAATGGCACAGCTCCCATGAATAAAGTTACCCATGTGGAATGGGTGCTATGCCTTGTTGTTAGGAAATGAATATTGTTTTGGAATTCAAGGATTCCTCATCAGGCCTATGGAGCCATGCTACAGCCTTTGAAAGTCAATATCCTTTTCTAAGGTGAGTGTTTGTGAGCATGAAAATATTATCATCATCACTGAACATTTATATTGTGGTAACCTCTAAAGGCCACAACCAGGTCAGGGCCCCATTGCACAAGACACTGTACAAATATACAAAAAATGTCAGTTCCTGCCCCAAAGAGCTTACAATTTAGAGGTGGGCAAATAATTGATATTTTCAGTTCAGTTGCCGACCTGAAAAATCCACATACACCCCCTAAAACCTCCTGTTTCGGGTCCACCCAAAGTGACCGTTTTTTTTGGCGGGGGGCGGGGGGGAGAAGGCTTTTCTCACTGAAAGGAAAAACAAAACCAAATAAAAAAAATGCAGGTTGCACAAAATGTTTCACTTAACCAAAAACTAAACATTTTGCTTCATCTTTGGGTGTTTTTTACACTTTTAATTTTTTGGGAGGTGGGGGGCGATGTTTTTAGTTAAATGTAACTAAATTTCATAACAAAACTGTTCAAAACAAAATGTCAAAATGAAACATTTAGACTTTTTTTCCAGCTGAAACTATTTGCCAGCTTCCACCCAAATTCATGAACAGTTCTGAACATCCCAAAACAGCATTTTTTGGCAAATAAACTGTTAGCTGAAAAAAATTCACCCTGCTCTATTTATAATATGTTGTTGCTAAGCTGGGACCTTGTATTTCAATGTAATTTAGTGTTTCTGTGGCAAACAGGATAATAATAAACTAATATACCCTTTGCTATGAGAGCACAAATGTTGATGCTCATTTTGATGTTTGGCTTATTGTGGCCAAATCCACAACAGATTATATTTAAAATGCTCTTAGAGCTCAAACTGAAGCTTGCTAGGCCTTTGGGATGTGGTCCAATGGCTACTGAAATCAGTGAGAATACGGCCACTGATTTCAATGGGCTATGGATCAGGTTTTAGTGTGCTAAGACCACGGCTGCTTCTGCTAATCATAACTTCTTCACTGCTACCTTGTCATCTCTCTGTTAGTTTTATCCACCTATTGTCTCTCATCAATGATAGATTGTAAGACCTTTGGGGTAGGAATTTGTTGTTTATTCCATGCCTAGCATAAAGGGCCCCTGAGCCTAGATTGAGGCCTGTAAGGTGCTACCACGATGCCGCTGCTAATGAACTTGGATATCCTAAAGCAGGTCATTGAAATGTTATCACTTGTGTATGTAAAACAATTTAAAGTTCTTGTCTAAAGAAAATGGGTTATTTATACAGGACCCTGTTCTTTTTTCTGGAACACTGAAAATGAATTTGGATCCATTTAATAAATATTCCGAGGATGAAATATGGAAAGCTCTTGAGCTATCGCACTTGAAGAGGTTTGTCAGCAGTAAGCCCGAGAAGCTGGAGTACGAATGCTCAGAAGGGGGAGAAAATCTCAGGTAATGAATGTCCTGAGACACCCTCGGGGTTTTGGTGTCATAAGGAATGTCAATTCTCTGCTCCAGGCTCTCCTGAGCCCCTGACTCAGGATGTGCTGAATAGGGATGCTTTTCTAAGTCAGGGCCTGATCTTCAAGGGCTCTGTTCAATTAAAATGTACAAAAGAGAACTCAGTAACGTACAGATACGACCTGCGAAGATAAAACATTGGCTCATGATGATGAACTGTTGCAGTCAATGACTAAATGGGTGGTGAAGACTCCACTCGCGTATATACCCCAAAGGTATTATCTCCGGGATAAGGTTGAGACCCACTGGTGGGGCATGTGAGGGAAGTTTGTGCTGCCCTTACTATCCCTGTTTCCTGGATAAGTAAGAGAACCAATCTAGCTCCTTTTATAAGGATTCAATTCACTTAAAAAAAAAAAAAAAATACCCTCACAACTCTAAACTTTTCTTCCAATTTTGCCAGTCTGCTATTTTGCTAATGATGGACTTGATGAAAGTGCCTCTGGGAATGTACAGTAGGACAGCAACTACAGTATGATAAAGCGTCTGCTTCTTCAAATCCACTATAGGCCCTTTGCATAACAAGCCTTTGCTAGCTATAGTCATTCAGAGCCATGAAGGAAATGATGCTCATTACTATTTGTAGTATGGTATTTGGTAAGTAAACGTGTTTTAGAGCTTGTTGAATAATGCTGTTTATTCATCAAATAATTTATCTGATGAATTTTCTCTTATTTTTCACTTTTTGTATTAGCTCTACAGGTAGTTGAATAATATTGGACAATTACATTGTTTGTCTAATAACTTTATCCTGTCAGCAACCAGCTCTAACATGCATATTAAAGAGCCTGTCTGTGAAAAACCTTGTGTCTTTGCTTTCAGTGTCGGTCAAAGGCAGCTTGTCTGTTTGGCAAGAGCCCTCCTTCGCAAAACAAGAATCCTAGTCCTCGATGAAGCCACTGCAGCTATCGACCTCGAGACAGATGATCTCATTCAGATGACAATAAGAACTCAGTTTGAAGATTGCACTGTACTAACAATAGCACATCGGCTGAACACAATAATGGATTATACAAGGTAAACTTAAAAGCAGAGCAATTAATGGTAAATATATAGAATGAATATCATAATTCTGAAAAAAAAAAGATATTTTTCTGATCACCCTGCAGAAATTTTTGACAAAGCTAAGAAAGAGCTTTTAATCAACGCCTCTTTGAAATCCGTAAGCAAGTCATAAAGTCTTCTGACCTGTATCAAGAATATTTATTTCTGCAATCCATATTTCTGAACACCAATACTGGCTTTCCCTTGGAATTTGTAGAGAGATTAGTGATTTTTAATGCCAGAAGGGACCATTTGTGATCTAGTCTGACATTGTATAACACAGGCCATAGGACTTCCCTGAATTAATTCCTGCTTCAAATCCAATAGCTGTGGTTGACCTAGAGCAGATCTTTTAGAAAAACATTCAATTTTGGTTTAAAAAATTCAAGTGATAGAGAATCCACAACCCTTGGTAAGTTGTTCCAGTGTGGGGTTAATTACTCTTATTGTTAAATATTTGTGTCTTATTTCTATTCTGAACTTGTCTAGCTTCAGCTTCCAGCTAGTGGATTATGTTATACCGTTCTCTGCTAAAGTGAAGAGCCCTCTATTATCAAATTACTATTCCCCATATAGGCACTTGTAGACTGTGATCAAATCACTTCTCTTTGGTAAGCTACATAGACTGAGCCCCTTGAGTGTCTAGCTATAAGATATGTTTTCTGATCCTTTAATCATTCTCATGGTTCTTCTCTGAACCCTCTCCAGTTTTTTAACATCCTTCTTGAAGTGGGATACCATAACTGGACACAGTATTCCATTAATGCTTGCACCAGTGACAAATACAGAGAGAATGTAACCTCCTTACTCCTATTGAATATTCCCGTTTATACATCCAAAGATTGCATTAGCTCTTTTAGCCACAAAGTCACAGAGGGCGCATGTCTAGTTGATTATCCACCATCATCTCTAAGTTCTTTTCGAGACTCTGCTTCCCATGATAAAGTCCTCCATCCTACATTCTTTGTTGACCTTACTTTTGGCCACATATTGTTTGCTTGCAACTCTTACCAAGTGATCCAGATCGCTCTGTACCAGTGACCTGTCCTCTTCATTATTTACCACTCCCTGAATCTTTGAATCATTTGCAAACTTGATTATTTTATATCTTTTTCCAGATTGTAACAGGGCACATGTGGGCCCTTCTCTCTTCTGCCCCTTCCGCCCCCACAAACCAGCCAGAGACCTCTGCTTTGATGCAGTCACCTGTGCTCTTTATTTACAGTACCAGTTCCCCCCACCTTGTAGCTACAGATAGCATCAGGTTTACAGCCTCAGGGACTGCTTGTTTCTGCAGCCAGCAGGGGAGAGTGGCCTCTACCTCTCTGGCTCCTCCCTTTCCTCTCCCCCTGGCTTCCTTCCTGCCAGCTTTTATGTAGCCCCTGGCTAACGAGGCCGGCAGCTGTTCCCTATTTGCCACTTAGGCCTGGGTTTACTCAGCTAGCTCCAATTCCCCTTTCCTGATTGGATCTGGTGTGACAGAGGGCTGGCTCAGGGTTTCCTAGCTAGCACCCTGTCACATAGATCAGTAATAAAAACATTAAATAATGTAGGGACAAGAACCAATTTCTGTGGGACCCCAAGTGAAATACAGCCGCTCAGTGATGATTTCCCATTTGCAATTATGTTTTGAGACCTATCAGTCAGGTTTTAGCCATGTTGGTTTTTTTTATCGTTTAAGTTTAATCAGAATGTTTTTTGGTACCAAGTACCTTACAGAAGTGTAACCATATTACATCAGCATTATTATCTTTATCAAGCAAATTATCATCAAAGTTGCTATTCATTCTATCAACTAAACTTGTAATTTCATCAAAAACTCAGTAGTCAATATCAAACAGAATCAACAGATGGCTCATCTCAGAACTGTTTCACACAGCAGAGGCGTTAGCCTTAGCATGAATTTACTATGTGGTATAGTTCGTTTCCTGCTTTGCAACGTGCCAGAATTCAAATTCAGTGCAGCCCATCTTTCCCGAAGAGTTATCTTGACAGTGTAACCCTGCATGCAGATAGGAACGTTAAGAGTATTGAGTGTTGGGAAACCTCTGAAATTCCTATACCATTTCCCTTCTCTGTAAGTCCATCTCCAACTTTTCTTCTCTTCCTCTTCTTAAAAGTAAAAGCAGGCTTGCATGAAGTTGAAGGGTGCGCTCTGTGTTCCTGTCTGTTGGATGATGCAGAGTGGAACATGATGTTCCAACATTAACATATAATTAGGGTTACCATCCGTCCCGTTTTGGCCAGTCCCCCTTTTTCAGCTCTGTCCCAGCTGTCTCTGCTTTTCACCAAAACTGTGGATTGTCTCAGCTGTAAGGCAGAGCAGAGAGTGGGAGCTACTGCAGAGGGGTTAGCTGAAGGCAGCACTGTCGGCCAGCAGGAGAAAGGAGAGTAGTGGCTGCTGCCTGGCGCGGGGCTCGGCAGGTCAGGGGGGAGGGCAGCTCTTGCCTGGGCAGTGTGGGGGCAGGGCAGGCCAGGTCCTGTTTTTACTTTAAGAAATATGGTCACCCTACATATAATTGGAGGAAAAAGAAACAGTCGAAAGGGCCCCACTTTGCCTCTCAGTGAATTTGCACGATCCTTTTATCAAATCTACAGGATCTGTGCTATGCCCCAGCTTTTAAACAGTCCCTCCAAGAAACCCCTTCAGCACGCCAGATGCCCAAGGGATCCCATTCCTACTTAAGGGTAGGCCACGCAGCCTCAAGAGGTGCTGTCTTCAGAGACCAGTGCACCTCAGCAAGTATTTGCAGTGACACCAGCCAGCCTTTTCAAAACAGAGTAGGATTTATTAATCAACTGACACACAGCTTACCTTGTGCTTTAGGTTAGTATAGAGCAATAATGGTTAAGACACAGTCCGTTCTGGCCACCAGCGTTCTACCCAGCCAAATTGCTATGGAATCCCTTCTGGCTCTTTGTCAGTCAAAAAAAAGAGCAGATGTGACTCTTATCCCAGCCAGCTGATGCCTTTCCCCTTTGTTCTTGACCTAGGTCCTTTGCTCTGCTTTGCTAAGAGGTGGAAAGAAACCTCTTTCCTCTTGATGTTTGGTTGCTAGGTGTGAACATTGTCTTCCAGCTTCTCCTTTTATATGGGTCAGTTTCAGCCAGTCCTTTAATGATCCATTCATTTCACCCCAGACAGCTATGTGACCCGACACTGGATAACAATGCTAAGTACAGAGGAAAACTGAGGCATGCATAGGAATCATCAAAATATTATCAGAAATTCTCATTGTCACACTGTTATGCTTCTAGAGCTACAAATCAGGTTATGAACAGTAAAGCTGAAGCAGTATAACTGAATAGGTGGGCCTGATTCTGCTTCCATTGGCTTAATTAGGAGCAGGTCCTGTGTGTGTTAACTTGCCACTGCACAAGTCTCACAACCCCTTTGAGGCATCTCCAGTTCCTGTATGGATCTGTTTTGACCAGCAATGGGTATAATGTTCTTTGATAGAATTATTACACGTTAAAGGTTTTTTTAAATGGGTTATTACTACTGGGAGACTGGTACGGCCATGGAATTAATGGCCTTAATCTCCGAGATACTGACTGACTTTTTTGGAGGCTGTGGGCGTTTGGCACGTCTGTAAATTAGGCATAAACTCACACTGAGGTGTTATGTCTAGCCTGCTGCGTTGCAGCATGTGAAAATGATTCAGCATAAAGAGAGAAGATTTGGAAAAATGCCCGATTTCATTGTTGAAGGAATTGAGTTCCCTATAAGGAAAGCTTCTGCAATATCAGTTTTCTGCTTTTGTTTTTTACAGGGTTCTCGTTCTAGACAAAGGAACAATAGCTGAATTTGATACACCTTCAAGCCTTATAGCATCAAGGGGTATCTTCTATGGTATGGCTAAAGATGCTGGACTAGCATAGCAAGACTTTTATACCATTGAACGACTGACTCATCCCAAAAGTGACTCATGAATGTACTGTATTTTACAGAACAGTCTTTGTAATAGACTAAACTTGTGATACATGAATTGTTACAACTCATAATGATGAGAAAATGAATTTTATATTTTTAAAAATATTTTATATATACATAAAGTATTTTATTAACTGCTTTTATTTTTTCTTAAAAGAATGCCAAATATCCTGCCAAGGAAATGTATGTATCGCAAGCCAACATGTATTGTATTCTGGTTTATCATTAGTAAATTAAAACTAGTGATATAAAATACATCTGTGTCTGTCTTCTGTATAAAACACATTCATTCTGAAATGGGAAGACTGATGATGTTCTGTGATGATACCAATAAAAAGAAAGTAATCCAGGAATGTTTCATCTGTGTAAGTAAATATCCCTGGGGCAAGAGTGTTGGATGCTGCAGTCCCAATACTGCAACCTGTTCTAGTGCCTTCATGGAGCTTCATTGGGTCAGAAGGCCAGAACTTGCAGAATCAGGATCTATAACATTCCTTCCTCCTCCCACCAATCTAAGGCCTGCAAATAGAACTAAACTACTGAAAGCCTGGTGAAGTCAGTAGGAATCTGTACCAGGGCTGTCGATTAATCGCAGTTAACTCACACGATTAATTCAAAAAAATTAACCGCGATTAAAAAAATTAATCGCAATTAATTGCACTGAAACAATAGAATACCAACTGAAATTTATAAATATTTTGGATGTTTTTCTACATTTTTAAAAATAACTATTTCAATTACAACACAGAATACGAAGTATACAGTGTTCATTTTTATATTTTTATTACAAATACCTGCACTGTAAAAATGATAAACAATGAAATAGTATTTTTCAATTCACCTCATACAAGTCCTGTAGTGCAGTCTCTTTATCATGAAAATGAAACTTACAACTGTAGGGGTTTTTGTTACATAACTGCACTCAAAAACAAAACAATGTAAAAATTTTGAGCCTTCAAGTTCACTCGGTCCTACTTCTTGTTCAGCCAATCACTAAGAGAAATAAGTTTGTTTACATTTATGGGAGATAATGCTGCCCACTTCTTAATTACAATGTCACCTGTAAGTGAGAACAGGCATTCACATGGCACTGTTGTAGCTGGCATCGCAAGATATTTATGTGCCAGATGTGCTAAAGATTCATATGCCTCTTTATGCTTCGGCCATTGTTCCAGAGGACATGCTTCCATGCTGATGACGTGTGCTAAAAAATAATGCATTAATTAAATTTGTGACTGAACTCCTTGGGGGAGAATTGTATGTCTCCTGCTCTGTTTTACCTGCATTCTGCCATATATTTCATGTTAGAGCAGTCTCAGATGATGACCCAGCACATGTTCGTTTTAAGAACACTTTCACTGCAAATTTGACAAAATGCAAAGATACCAATGTGAAATTTCTAAAGATAGCTACAGCACTCGACCCAAGATTTAAGAATCTGAAGTGCCTTCCAAAATCTGAGAGGGATGAGGTGTGGAGCATGCTTTCAGAAGTCTTAAAAGAGCAACACTCTGATGCGGAAACTACAGAACCCAAACCACCAAAAAAGAAAATCAACGTTCTGCTGGTGGCATCTGACTCATGATGATGAAAATGAACATGCGTCGGTCTACAAGGCTTTGGATGGTTATCAAGCAGAACCAGTCATGAGCATGGACGCATGTCCCCTGGAATGGTGGTTGAAGCATGAAGGGACATATGAATTTTTAGTGCATCTGGCGTGTAAATATATTGTGACACTAGCTACAACAGTGCCATGGGAACGCCTGTTCTCACTTTCAGGTGCCATTGTTAACAAGAAGCAGGCAGCATTATCTTCAGCAAATGTAAACAAACTTGTTTGTCTGAGTGATTGGCTGAACAAGAAGTTAGACTGACTGGACTTGTAGGCGCTAAAGTTTTACATTGTTTTATTTTTGAATGCAGGGGTTTTTTTGTACATAATTCTACATTTGTAAGTTCAACTTTCATGATAAAGAGACTGCACTACAGTACTTGTATTAGGTGAATTAAAAAATACTATTTCTTTTTTTTTACAGTGCAAATACTTGTAATCAAAAATAAATATAAAGTGAGCACTGTACCCTTCATATTCTGTATTGTAATTGAAATCAATATATTTGAAAATGTAGAAAACATCAAAAATATTTAAATAAATGGTATTCTATTATTGTTTAGCAGCACGATTAATCGCGATTAATTTTTTTAATCACTTGACAGCCCTAAGCTGTACGTTATAATTGGCTCTGGATAAGGCCGGTAGAAGCATAATTGAGAGGGAGAGGTTACTTATTTGGTACAAAATGAAAATGAGTAAGAAGTCTCTAGTTCAGATTGCACAGCCAGCTAAGCATATAAATACTACTTTTAGTATCTCATTCAGTATTTTTCTTAAGTTAATTGTAATCATGGATTGATATATATGTCTTGGTTTTTCCAAAGAATACATAGATGTAACACTTTCCATTGGATGATGATTAGGCTGAATAATGATAAAGGAGAAGTTTTAGCGGTAGTGATTGTCCTCAGGATCTGAAGTGATTTCCATTTTTCTGGTCTTCAATTTCCTACACCAACCACCACAGAAAGCAGTTTATGTAGTAGAAAAGTTGCAATTCTTTTTCTATGAGTTAAAGAAAAAATCTATGTCCATCTTTGAGAACATAAAAATAATAATAATTTATTAATTATAAAAAGAATACAACTTAAATAGAAACAAGAATCTAGAGCCAAGCAATTCATTTAATACTTAAACATTTTCATGTAGCAGTGCACAAAGATCATGAATCCTTGATGGTCATACACAATAATGTTCACATGATGCAGTTATTTGATTAATTCAGTTAGCAAAGCTGATGTGCTCAGTTATAAATTGCATAAGGTATAAGTATAAAAATATTCCTTTGAATGCATAGATAGCTACCAGCAACTGCGTAATATAATCACTATACCAAATGAATTCAGTTAATCTAATGGCTGATCTTTTCACTGGTAAAGCATACCAGTTTATTCATAAAAACTACAGTACTTTTACAGATAAAATGGCTTCTGAATGGCAAAAGCCTAAAATAGGTCTCTTCTGTCAGTCAGTAAGAATGCAAGTCAGTAATTATATGGTAAGCAATTGTTCTACTATATAAACTTCCATCACAGTGGTTAGATCAACATCAGTAAGCTGGTATAAAAGAAATAGATTGTCACTGGATCAGGCTGCACCTCATCTCTGCTTTAATATTTATGCCATGAGAAGAGACTTCTCTTGTTACAGTCTGTTCTACTGATATTACCCATTTTATAAACCCTAAGTGAATGTGTAGTGCTTAAATCCAATTAACTAAGAGTTAGGAAGTTAGGTTCTTTGGAAAAGAAAGGCACTAAGAAAAAATCTTAATAGTGGGGAGTTCATATCAACAGTCAACTATGTTCTCCCTGTTATCTAGAGCATTCATCCATCCAATTCTCAGTACAGTACATACTTCTATAGCTAGGTTAACAGATTAAATCCTTTCTTCTAAAGAGGATGGTTTTGTAAATTTAAAAAAAAAAGTGAATAAACTGGATAAAAAAGTCCTTAACAGATTACTAAACTTTAATGTTTTCCAATGTATTTATTCCAGGATTTCATAGCAGAGGAGCATAACACTGAATTTAAGTTAGCAAGAATGTGAAAAGGTGACCGTGCAACAAGAAACAAAAAAAATAGTTGTCTTTGAAAAAGAAATAAAATGCCTAGAAATCCCAAGATTCAAATGGCATCCCAGTTTTCAAAATGCTAAGCATCTGATTAGTTTCTTTTTTACATAATAAATTTACGGTTTCAAGGATAGATCTTGTTCATGAAAGGATGAGTTGGAGGAAAACGGAACTGCAATATTTTGCTCCTTTCTCATGTGGAAATCACACTGACTTGTCTATGGAGTGAAAAATAACTGCCATTTTAAAGGAGCATTAGAGAAACTTCTTGATCATAAAGCAACAAAAGAGAGAGGGAGAGGACCTTTTGTTATCAAACATTTCAATACCATGTGTTGAGAAATAGCCATGAGATTTTAAAAACCCTAGCTATTTTGGTCAATGATATATTTGCAATTTGGGTAACAACTATAATTTTTTATCTTCAACCTGAGAAATATTTATAAATGCGGTTTAAGAAACCACATCTAATTAGTAACTTAATACTTAAATGAGACAAATGGAGTTTTGTGCTTCTTCCACAGACTTAAATCCTTCCATTTTCCTCCTAAACAAGGAGTATGTTTGCTTGTCACGTCACGCATGTATCTCCCATTAATGACAGTGGGATGTCTGTGCGCATTAAGTAATTTGGTACAAACACTAAAAGGGTTTTATGTTCTGTCATTTAGCGTAAGTGCTTCTGCTATTTTATAGCTAACAATTATTAGAACAATCTAAGCTTTTCCTTGAGAGGTTCTAACTCTACAGGGATTATTGTTGTGTAAGGAACAGAGTGCTACATGAATAGACTGAGAATTCTTTCTTTTCATAAGCACAGTTTCATATCAGAGCAAGTTAGTCTGAGATGAGCTGTAGGCTGTAACTGTGCATGACATGTCAACTTTATCTCAAAAGTAATAAACTAGATTTTTTTAGGATATTAGCCCTTATAAGTTCAATGCTTAAACACTGAATCCATCCCTTTAAAGCACAAGATACAAATATTTTGTTTTATGCTGCTTTAAATAGTTAATAAGTCAGTTTTGATGCTTTCTTGTTGTAACAAGGCCTTTCAGTCAATGTAGATGCAGCATTTCTAAACAGAAAGTTATTGTTGTTGATTATTAGAACCAGCTCCAGTTCTTGGAAATCCTGAAGTCTTGCAACATCTTTGTCCTTTAAATAAATAAATTAAAAATGCAGTATGTTAGTAGCATCCACAATAAATACTGTACAGGAGTTCAGTTTTGCAGATTTAAGGAGGAAAAACCACAGATGTATGCTAGCAGGGGGCAAGTATTCACCCAGTAGTTTGACTCCGTTTTGCTTATCTAGCTATAAAGCAGACACTCTATTGCATGTTGCATTACTTTAGCATTCTATTTACTTTAGATTTCATACTTTTTAAAATGTAGTTATTTTAAGTGGCAGAGTGTTTCCTATTTGGAGACTCCTGGCTCTTCTACTGTGTAACTCTGAGAAAGTCATTTTACGGCTCTCTGCCTCTGTATTCTGATCTGTTAAATGGATGCAGAACTTGCCTCTCACAGGAGTGCTGCGAGCCTATGGCTAGTCTACACTGGCAAAGTTAAAGCGTGCCACATAGCTCCCAGCACTGATGCACTGTCTACACTGGCACTTTACAGCGCTGAAAATTGCTGTGCTCAGGGGGGTGTTTTTTCATACCCCTGAGCGAGAAAGTTGCAGCGCTGCAAAGTGCCAGTGTAGACAAGACCTTAGTTAACTAAATGTATACAAATGGGCTGTGAGATCCTCAGACAAGTGCACAGTATCAATAAGCTCAACTGACCACTTTGTGATCAGTCTGTTTGGTTTCACTGTTGTGTGATTCGGGAATTCTAATTCTTTTTGTTTCCAACATGCAGTATCAACTGTAGACTAATGTGCCAAGCAAATGTACAACAAATTAAGGTTACCAATAGATGAAAGGAAGATTTATAGTTCAAAGGAGTTCTTCAGTATTATTGATAGGCAATAAAAATGATTAGTGGAATTAAAGCTTGTTGCATACTATCTATAAACAGCTTGGAACAGGGTCCTCTGGGACCCCTCACCCCAATAATCTTTTTTTCTTTCTCCCTGACCCATCAAAAACTCTCACATTGATCCATGCTTCCACTCCAAGAGGCCCTGAAGCCAGCTTCTTCTGGAGCAAGCAGTAGACCGACCAACCCCATTCCTGACCTGGCTGAAGCAAGTCAGAGAGAGTAAAAGAAGGCACTCACAAACTGTAAGTAAGCGATCAGGCTCTGATCCTCTGAGTGGCCACACTTTGTCACTAGACAGCATTAAGACTTACTTTTTTTGTAATTTCAGAGAACAAGTGTCCTCCAGTTTTGCTGACAAAAATCTCTAAGAATTAGCGACACTCTTTGAACAGTCAGACTTAGCTGGCATATTTTAGAACTACTTATTCCTTTGCAACCCAAGAAAATGAATCTTTCAAAGAAGAGTCAGAATGTCTTCTTATACTGAGCACAGGTACAGTCCACTGAAGTCTGTTAATCAAGCACTAATCAGATTAGCTCCACCATTTGACGCCAACAATGTCCCAAGGATTTGAGGGTGAAGGAAGGGTCACTAGTGAACTAGGAAAACAGATACAAAAAGTCCAAGTCTTCCATTTATTATGCAGGCAAGTTTCATTCCCTTCAATAAGACATTTGCCTGTGTAAGGACTGCACAAACTGTACCTAACTCAGAACATTTTTTCTACAATTTAGTTGCTTTTTAAAAGGAATGTTTAAAGTTTAATTAGATTAGTAAGGCTCATCTGAGTATCAAACCTTTCAACCATTCATGACAGTACGTCATGGGATATGTTATTACACTGAATTTCTGAACATAGTTAAAAGTGAAATATAAGTGTCACAGTACAGAATGTCAGTGCAGGAAAGCCATCAAGAAATTAAGGGTTTGGAGCTTATTTTATTAAATAGGAAACACGGTGGCAGCCCAAAGCGCTCTCCTTTAATAAGATCTTCCACTGTACAATTTACAGAAAGGAGCTTATTTCAAAAAAAAAATTCCAGTATAAATAAATGTTTAAAGAGTTACTTTAGGATTTATTTAGCCACACAGCTCTCAGTGGCTTACACGCATTGTATAGCTAAAATCAGTGCAGGTCTTTCAAAGCGCAGAAGTAAGGTGATGTCAATAAAACATGGCAATTCAGCTACAGTTGATGCTGTGACTTTAACCTCCCAGTATGAAAGAATACTGTTCAACACAATATTTGCAATATAGTGTTATCAGTGAGTGCATGGGTTGATCGTGGATCAATCCCAAATTGAGAAATATGCTGATGGGGACCATTTACTGTAGGACCCAGGATCTGTGAGACTTTGCAATCAAGACAACCCTCTAGTTTAGGAAACACGAATTGAAGATTGGAAGGCAAGAGGGAAAATTAGATAATTCCGTAAAGTTGAATATCTTGCATTTAGGGTCTCCATCTGAGGATCTCTAAGAACTTTGCAAACACCACACCCCTCTGAATTACCCAACTACTACAATCCCGCTCTTATCTTGATGCACAGAAAAGTTCATTGACTTGGTCAAGGTCACACAAGGAGTCACAGTGGGAACCAGAATGCAGATATGATTTCCACTCTTCTGCTCTGTGCCCTAGACCTAACTTGTGGATGGAGCGAAAGGAGGAAGACAGGTATAATGCAAAGACTTCTCCTTAATGTCTTTCTACATGATGTTAAACAGCAGAGTAACTGGCAGTACAGTTATAGCCAAGAGCCTCCCTTATTCCAGCCCCGTGGATGGTATCTTATCCTCCATCCAACCTCTGCAGCTTTCTTCAGTGCTGCAGGCCCAAGCTATGCATGACTGGCTGATGTGACCATCAGATGCACTCCCACCAGTCTTGTATGCATCTGACTGAGAAGTTTTATCCCTTTTCTATGGATCCTGAAACATTCAATAACAGCCCACTTAGTTCATGATCAGGGGATTATAAGAAAGCTCATTACTGGTTATGGATCTACTATATTTCTCTAAGATAACAAACATCATTAAAAACACAACGTTTGCCACTTTGCAACAATAGCAGTACGCCAAATCTCATATTCAAAGATGTAAGGAATATTGCAGGTTGGTTGAGGGATGAATGATGCATTTTTAACGATGCTCACAACAGCAATAAAAATTACTTTTGCTTAAAGCTGAAGGTTCTTACCTTTCTTAATACCGTATTTGGTAATTTTCTAATCTTCTCTACATGTTCTGGATTAACACCCAGTTCACTGCAACTCACTCTGAGCAGTTCCTTATAGGTTAGTTCTTGTCTGTCCAGTTCAATTTCAATGAAGTCATTCTCTCTAAGAGTAAGGTTCTGAATTCTCACCTTAAGCACCAGTTCTAGTAAAATATATACATACAGATATTAATATCTATTCCATATAAGCATGCATGATCATCCAAATAAGAACTGGAAAAAAATAAATGTGACTTCATTACATCAGTAATACTAATAAATCTCAAAATGTTACCCTAAAATCATTTCATTCATTACTTTTGATTTATTTAATGTGAATGTAGGTGAAAAGAGCTGGATTCTGAGCTCTGGAGACTGAAATCCTATTCAGGACAAGAACAGCACAGGCAGTGGTCAGGTAAGCTTCCACATAACCCATCAACTTCCCACAACCTTAGTCTGAAAGGACAACTGCTAGAGGTGAGGAGGTGGCTAGCTCAGTCTCCATGTTTCTCATTCCTTCACAGAGAAGCTACTGCAAAGGTACCACTTGTAGCTGTTTCTGTGGAGTCCCATTAGGAACTTATCTGAGATAGTCAAGTTTATTTTATATAGGCCAATATACACCCATAGTAATAATCAAATATGGACAATATTACTTATAAAATTATAATCTAATTTTCTACCTCTCTGAACAATGAGGAGTCCAGTGTCACCTTAGAGACTAACAAGATTTATTTGGGCATAAGCTTTCATGGGTAAAAAACCCACTTCCTATTGCTCTGAACTGGATTTCAGCTGGCAACATTTTTATCTTCTATTACCAATTTTCTGAGCAATCCAATACTGCATAACTCAGTGCTCTGTTATTGGTGATCACACATTAAAATTTATATGGATCTTCTCACAGCTCCCATTCAAAGAGAAGTCTGGACCTTTTAACTGCAATTCTGTACATTAAGTGGTCAGCTCCCTGTACAGGTTGAGCTAACAAAGCTTTTCCCTCAAATTAATTGGACATAGGCCTGTGTTTTGTATTTGAGTCTAGAGTTCTGTACCACAGTTACGGTGTTAGACTATCCTCACATCTGTATATTTTTATAAAACATTAGATGAGTAAGAAATGTTTTCATTGATATTTGTAATAAAAATTCCAGCGGATACAATTTTTTTAAACATGCCCTGAAATGTCTGTGACACAAACAAGGAATCATGCCTCACGTATACGAACATGAAAGTGAAAGACTAGAGAAGTACTATAGACATGAATAACATTGGCTAGTCTATTTTCATTCTCCAACACGACAGCATCCAGGAAGAACAGAGCAAAAAAAGAATAGTACAATTAATTTTTAAAATATGTAATCATAATTTAATGTTACCTTGCATATTAAACGGGAAAGCTCCAGGGAAGAAAAATGGCTGAAATGTTGGCATAGGCCCCATACATGAGCCATTCTGTTGCTGAGATACAGGCTGTTTAGATGCAGCTGGAGAAGGGAAACTTCTGCTCTGAGACACAGATGCCTGGTGAATGGGACCATTCTGGACTACAGGCTTTGGGCATTCTGGCATAGTGCAGGCTCCAGGTGATGTTGACATATCTTTATTATCAGCCACTGGAGAAGCAGCATTTTCATGTTGAGACGTTGCAGAAGTGCATGCTTTGACTCCAGGTAATGAAATGGGATAATCTACAGCTTGCAATTCTAAGGATATGGGGAAGCTTCCATTCAGCGAGCCAATGGAAGGGTCTGGAATGCTGTTACTCATTGTGTTATAAACATAAGGGAAAGGTGGATTAGCCAAATAATTTGGGACAATTGGCAAGTCTGAGTCTTGCTTCAAATCTGCAAGTTCATCGTCTTCCACTATAGAGGAAAGAAAAAAAAGTCCAGTGAATAAGGTTAGTTATGACTGGTTAAGGAGACTAAAATTGTCCTAGTACATTGTGGTTTTTAGACTCAGACTATTTACACACACCCACACAGAGGATATAAGACAAAACAAAGAGCTCTAAAGCTCTATGTACAGTACACATAACTGTGCTAAGGGGTTCCATAAAAACAAAGCTTGTGTGACTAGGATACTCCACAAACACCTCTACTTTCCCCCTAAACACTTGGACTGATAGAGAATCTGCCATCTTTTAAGAAAAATGTCCTGTGGCCAATATTTTGTGCCATATTATCAGCTGGCATAACTTCATTGTCTTCATAATGGGCATAAACCAGAGGAATAAATGGAGGGCAATAGATGTTCAGGTTTGCTGTGAATACCGGGAGGGGGGGAGTATACAGTATCTTTAGAACTGAAAGAACTACTGACTCAACAGTAGATAGATATTAACAAAGGCAGAAATCAGAAAGAAAGGAGTGCAAAAAGGTAGGAGAAACTCAAAGATTCTGAACAGGCTTCAAACTAATTCTCATCTTTAGTAGCAACATTGCTACTTTGATAGTTACAAGCATAATATACTATTGGATCCCTTGGAGCTGCTACTCTATCACTATACTTTTATGGAATAAGATACTAATCTTCAATTGAGATCAATGCAGTTAACCCCTTAAATAAGCTTCCTGATATTTTATGGACTTATCAGTCATGTACACTAAAGGCTTTGATAAGATTTCCCTCTCCTTATCTCCATTTGAAAATATGTATCAAACCGCAAATGTTTGTAGTAAACAAATTCTGTGACAGTTTCATTTTTCAAAATTAAGCTTTTTTCCCTCCCACATACAGAAAAAAATGTCACCATAAAAGCCCTGTTGAACCAACATTCCTGAAGTTGTGGTTTCTTTCTCAGTAAAGACTCTGAAGGCCAAATGGGAATTACTGCCACAGAACTGTAAGCTTTTAAATACAGATTCAGCAACCCCGCAAAAGCACAACAGAACAGGACCATAATTATTAAAATAGGTCATTACTGGAGTCTTCAAAGTTTTTATATTAACTAATAAACTTACCTCCCAATGTTTTCCTAATCTCTTTCTTTGAGGTTAACTGGGCTGGCATTTCTCCTTTATTTGTGACAATCTCCTTATCAGCGCCAGACTCTATCAGATAAGAAACCACTTGAGCATGGTTCCGTTTGCATGCCCAGTGCAAACAAGTCCTGCAGAAGGAAAATGTTGGTGCTATATGATATAACCATGCTACAGGAGATGAATTTTATTCATACCATCTGTGTATAAAAAAGCCAAGGCCTAGCTTTCCACAAAAAGAACATCATTCATTTGTAATATACATTACCAAGCTGAGATACATTCCTTGAAATTTTCTTGTACTCTGCAGTGACACCTGCTGATAGTCTTTCCCTGCAGTAATGCTTTTACCACCAACTTTACTATTTTTGACAACAGCAGATGGTTTTTGCTTTAAAGTTTAACTAAATCTCTCACCTTTTAGCTTCTAAAAGCTAAAACTAATTTCAAGAATATAAATAGCTGTCATCCTTCTGTGTCTTTTTACTTTTGTTTTTCAAAAGAAGATGACAGGATATATTACAAGCTTAACAGTAGAACCATTTTTCAACTGATAATTTAAATTAATAGAAATAGGTTTAATTTTGTTAATCAAAAGAAATAATTTTTTTTCTCTGCACCACTCCAACCAAAATGAAACAGACTAGTTCCTGAGCAAAGATATTCAGAAAACCAAATCTGATTTCAATTTGATTAAATCTCAAAACAGAGTTGATTAGAATATTTTTTTATTTTCTGTAGTAATGCCTCACCAGGACATTTTCCATTCCTTACAACCAAAAGAAGAATTGAGCTTTCATATTACACTGGTTTTCACCAAATTATCACACTGACAGAAACACTGGTAAATTCCCAATAAATAGCTTTGCAGAACTCTAAATTTTTTAGTGGATCAATTTCAACACTTTTCCCCATCACAACTTTCATATAAACTGTAGTCCTAGTGGCTTTACAGCGATACAGTGAATAACACAATTAGAGTCAGAGTCTGATCCTGCAGTTTTTACTCAGGCAAAACCCCTAGTAAGGAGTATAGGATTTGTCAGCATAACAACCGCAAGAAAGAAATTCTTAGATACTGGCAAGGGAGAAAATATATACTCCAAACAACATACCCCTACTTCATACAGACAGAGATTTTGGTGAAGGAAAGAATTCACCCACAGAGAAGGGCTGTGGGGTTTTGGTTCAGGCAGACACATTTCCCTGGATGGTGGTGGTTCTTTAGCGGAATCCCCAGAGTTGATCCCCTGAAGAAATGTAGGGGAGGGTCAGTCTCCCTGGTGTTTATAAGAGTTTACAATGTGTCTGCATATTGTTATATGCAAAAACTGTATGGCCATCCCATTTCCCCCACAAAGCACTACCTCACAGCTTAAGAGCAGTATCCTAGTTTCAATGGTTTTCTAGTGCTGTTTCTCCACCACCCTTCCCAATGCTGTTCTTTAAACTGCATGAAAATCCTTAATTCTTCTCCAGACTAACGGAAAGGAGAGGAAAAGATGTTGAATCTTAGGAGTTTAGAGTTACATACAAGAAGAGTGAGACAGAAGTGGTGTAAAATCTATTAGAAAACTTATGTAGGTCAAAAGATCCACTTCAGTCCAAAGTCCTGCTCTAGGAAGCATTTGTTTGTTAAGGAAAAGGTGTGGTCACACCTGTCTGACTTTAAACTTTAGACTATGTTGTGTTCTGCCCAACAGCACCATCTATGACATCAAGAGTTTTTGCAGTTGTTGCTTTTTTTGTTTGTTTGTTTGGTATTGTTTGCTCCTGAAGAAGGGGCTGATGGGAGGAAATAGTATGGTAGTTATAAAACCTCATGCATGCATGTGAGGATCAGACTAATTAAAGCAAGAGAAAGCAAAGTACACACAAAATCTTGCTTGTTTTATATGCCAGTATGATTAAGACTTTCCTACAAGAAACAAAGGGCCTAATTGTGCAAATTCTTACCACTGGGTTTAGTATTTCTTTATGGAAGAAGCCCCACAGAATACAAGGCAATAAGATTACTCACTGTAGTAAGTGCTGTTGTGTAGAATTGGGGCCCAGATTAAAAAACCCACTGCTGTGATAAATAATAATAATTGTGTGTGTGTGTGTGTGTGTGTGTCTATATATCACAGTAGTGCCTAGCGTCCCCAGATGTGACCGGTGCCTGACTGTGCTAGACAATCTACATACACATAATAAGAGTCAAAAGGTCCCTCCCTCAAAAGGTTTACAATCTAAACAGAAAAGACAGACAAAGGATGGGAAGAGAAATAGAAACCCAGAGGGGTGAAATGAGTTGCGCAAGGTCACAAGCAGTTGTAGAGCCAGGAACAAAACCTTTATTTCTTGTCTCCCAGCTCATTGCCTATCCATTAGCCCACACTACCTCTCTTGATGAGTGTTTATCAATTATCTTTTGTCATTCAGATGTGCTTTGTGATGTTTCTTTTTAGGAGAAATAACAGCTGTTAAAACAAATGTAGGTTTTTTTTTTTAATTATATAAAAAAATTAGTCCCTATCAAGGGTTATATAGAAGCAAGTTAGGGCCTGTCTTAATTATCATTTGGTTATCTTTGGTGTATATTTTATAAAACCACACAATATTCTCAAGTTTTTGTTCCTGAGGCAGTTCACATATTTTTTTTAAATTCAAAATTGTGTTAAAGACAGTTGCTAGTACTACACTTATCACTTGCCAATTTTAGTAATTTTATACTATTTTCCCATTTTTCAAACATTTTTTATCCTATTGCTGTTTCAAAGTCCCAGAAAAACAACAGTCAAAGATGACTAAACATAAAGTGATGTCAAATGCACAATGTAAACTGAAAATGAAATAGAGAATTCCCCCCCTCCCTTTAATCTCTTTTAGTTGTAGTAATTTTAGGAGCTACTTGTAACAACAGTAGATAAATGAAAAAATTTCAAACAGAAATGTGATTAAATTGATGGGTAACTCACTTAGAAATGGAACTCCTGTACAGAAATTAGTCCCTGTACAAAAATTCCAAGAGTGAAAATCAAAATGTTACAGTGTTGTTTGCAATAGGAATACGTCTGCATGTGAAATGTTAAGAGCCAGATTTTCAAAAATGCTCACCATCCACAATTGGGACAAGATTTTCAAAAGAGCTCAGCTCGCTTTTAGAGATCTAGAAAGAAGCAGTTATGTTTTCAAAAGCAGAGTTTTGGGGATCTGGACCTTTAATTTTAATCACTCCATCCCTGCTGCATTGAACAGCTGCTGCTTTCCTATAAAGGTGTCTGAGTTAGGGTTGTGAAATACCTGGCATTTAAAAAACAATCAATCAATCAAAAAGTCCAATGGATAAGACAGAAAGAGGAGGTTGCACAACAAGTCTCTGTGAATCAGCTCCCTTGTATCTACATTATTAATTATTATTAATATTACCATAGCACCAATGTTAAGCATATGTTGTTAGATGTATGCCTCAATATATATTTAATGTAAAGAATCATAAAAGTTACATAGATATGTATACTACGATGCAAGGACCATCATTTTAAAATTTCCTGATTTTGTGTGCTTGACTTCATATCCATAATGTCTTAATATACTATTGTTTGGGGTGTTGCACTAAATGGGTACAAGATGAAAAAACATAAGAGCAACACAGATAGGAGTTTTCAGGATAGTTAGATAAAACTAAGATATGTCCCCCACCATAACCTCGTTCTTTTCACAGGCATTTAACTGCAAACCATCTGCTTTCAGCTGGAGACAATGCCATAAGATATGATAGTTACCGTAAAGTACTGTAGTCCACGACTGGACTATGCATTTGAGGTAAAAACCACTATTTTTAAGTGTGCCGAAATAATTGTTATAACTCAACAGAAAGAACACCTATATTATTTACAACAAAAATCCCATGGCATCTGAGAAGAGGTCTGTGAAGCTCTGGCTGTTTTGTTTCTTTGGACTTGGTGCAAAATCTTTGAATTCAATCCCTTTGCATGTCACTTTGAGTTCAGAAGTAAAATTCTGCCAAGTCACCAGGCCTTGTGGGTTTGGGCCAAAAAACAGGTACAATCTAAAAGCTTCAGGTACTAAGGAGATGTTTGATATAAATGCTTAGATTCACACAGCTTCCACTTTAAATCATGAGCCTGTATTGAGAACTGCACAGATACATTCTTGTGCCCATGTTGAGCCCCAATGACAACATCAGAACTCTGCACGAGTGCACGGATACAGCCACATGGTTCTCGGTGCACAATTGCAACCACTATTTGCTCCAATTGTATGTAAACCTCAGCAACTCTGGCCTAATTTAGGGTTTAATTCTGACCATTTCACGAGGATTTAATGTAGTCTAATACAGAGAGGTACTGTGCACCCACACATCCCATTTATGTAAATAGCAGCTGCAAGTATTCAGCACTTCTCAGGATCAGACCTATACATAAGACCCATTCCAGAGATGCAGCTTCTGCACACAGACTCAAAGAATATGGAAGACACGATTATAGCCAAAGTACAGAACAAGAAGCAATTTTTTAAAAATATATTTTATGCCAGGTTTTGGTTTGTTGTCTTAATGCCAGTTTTTTGAACAAACTGATTTGATAATGAGCAGCCGTTTATTATGCATATGGAAATAATGAGAAAGTGAAATGGGAGAAAAATCACTACCTAATTCTATTCTTTAAGAAAAAAAGAAAGCAAATCATATAAGGCCTGATTTTCACAAGTGCTGAACAGCCACAGCTCCCATTGACTGTAACAGCTGTCATGGGAACTTGGCACATCTGAAAATCAGGCCCTTAGTTTTTTAAATTCTAGTTTATTGTCCTTTCTATTTCATACTTTCTATTTTCACTTATGTAAGCACAGCACAGTAATCCACATAAAGATATAAACTGAATCTAATCCAGGTAAAACAATCTTCAAGAATGCCTGAATTGTTAAAATCATGTTTAAGAGAGTTTAAAAAAACAACATTTTCTATGACTGGTGTGTGTATGGTTCATTATAGAAGAGTTTCAGGATTTAGGGTTGTCAAGTGGTATTTGAATGAGACGTCAAAACAAAAAAAAAATCTGTGAGACTTTACGTATCTCACTGAAACACACTGCAAGATCTTTTCTCATAACAGGAAGTTATTTTAAAAGCTGCCTTAAAAGTAACTCAAAATAAGCCTCTCTAAAAATGAGCGAGCTTGGCAGGTCTGAGGTTTACTTTCCGAATGTTGTTTTACTGTGCTGTGTTTGTGCAGCCAGCTTTCCTAATCCCATGAGTATAAGTAATAGAAAGGGGTAACACATTGAACTGATCAAAAATCAGAGACCAAGGATCAAAACTTTTGAAACAAAATAATGTAAGCCTAGAACAGCAATTATCAACAATACCATTACTTCCTCCTTTTAGAATAATTTTAAAGCATCTCTAATGAGGGAGGATTAGGCAAAGTTTAGATAGGACATTTAAATTACACTCAGAATTCAAACTGTCAACACTGGATAGCCTTGCATTAGTATATTTCATATGAAAGACATATATAACGTCCACTATACCATTAGCAGACTAAAAATAAAAGGATCTTTAAATGTTCTTTACAGTATCTGCAACTGTCAGTTTTATTAACCTTTAAAAATACACTTCATTCATTCCAGTTAAAGGCTTACCAGCCGTTGACTTCGTTTTGAGAGTTGACATTCACTCCGAATTCCACCAGTCTTTGGACCTCCCCAATATCTCCCAAAGCAGCTGCTTCTCTCAGTCTCTCCTGGAGTTCTTTCTCCTCTATAAAAGTTGTCATCTTTCTAAGGTCACTTTATTGTTAAGCAGCTGCTAATTGAAGGTGATTTAACATTTTATAAAGCTAAAATACTGAGCAGCAAAGATAAAATTAACCCTGCATAATAAGAGGTGTCTCTTCTTCTTTTAATTTTAAATTCATATATTGATTCTTTCTATCTGTTACATTTAAATCAGATAGAGCCACACATTTCTGAAGAACATTAAAGACAACTGCATAGTACAGTATCTCTAGTTTGTTGCTGTTTCCTAAACTCTTCTCAGGGGGACTCTATTATCTGTGACAACTCTCTGACCTAGATTTTTAGTTCCTACCAACAGCCCTGCATGCAATTCCTGGCTGTAGCTGTCCTATTTGCTGTATAATTCATCAGATATATTCAGGCTCATACTTTATTATTTTTATTCAACTAAAATGAATTATTGCTTAATATACAAAGAATTTTGAATGTAGAATATCTTCTACCACAACATTATTTATTTCTACCACCCCAGAACTGCAAGTTGTTCTGCCTAGTAGCTTAGCACCTATGTGTAGCCCCATTGAAATCAAGTGAAGTCTCCATGTGGGGAACATGGGTCCATCCAGCAGAACAATTTGTAGGATTGGGACTACAATTGATTCAACCAATTCACATTGTTTTTACTATTGTGCTAATTTTCTTTATTCATTCTAAGTCAAATAATGAGAGAGATGGGAGAGAAAAACACTATTTCACAACTATCTTCTTATAGAACACAAGTTAAAATACACACTTAGGACTCCATCTTCAGGTCCAGCTGACCTGCACCAGCTGTATCATGGCATCTGGGGAGTCCTGCATGCTGGGAAAATTCATAACAGCTACACTGACCTAGAGCACCTTTAAGGCCATTTTGGGCCACAGGAGAAGCACAAAGGGGCTGTATTGGGGGCCAGAATCTGGCCCTTAGTCTAAAATAAACTCTATAATCTAGTATAGATTTAATGGCCTAATCCTTACTCATGCAAATAGTTTCACCGAAGTAATGGGATCTCAACATTAATAAGAATTATTCAAGTAAGTAATTACATCATTGTAACAATTATTTAGAGCTATTTAAAATAACTTGTTCTGTAATGGCTGATAGCGTCTATGGCCCTGATCCTGAAAGGAAAACTGTGGGGACAGACCCCTGGGCCTGCACACACCTCAGTGACTTCAGTAGGGTTTTGTGCAAGTGCAGGGGGTCTACTGAGGCCCTGATTCTCTAAAGAGAATTACATATGTGACTAGTAATAAATTAAATCAGTAGAGCCACCTTTTTTACAAAACATGTTGACACAATCAACAGAAAAATCTCATTTTTAAAAAGCAACTTTTTTACCACTGTTTTGAGTAATGGACCTAATTCTTATGATTTTACATCAAGTTTATATTGGTAAGTACACTGACTTCAGAGGAGGTGCTTCTGGCATATACTAGCGCGAGAGCAGAATCACACCCAATATTTTAGATTTAATTAAATAACAGTAACTGTCTATCTCACATTACATCATTTATTATATATATTTACTTTCTGCACTTCATCCAACTTGAAACATTAAAATAGACTACAGTCATTTTTTACTTATTTCTTAGTGTCATTTTTTGGTTCTCATGCATTAGCATCAGGCTGCAATGTTTGGATTGCAAACACTACAAGGGAATTTTGAAAGCAAAACAAAACAAAAAATAATTTTAATATATGAGCAAATTTCTATTACACTCTAGGACATACAGTACCTGACACAGTCCAACATTTGTAGAGTTATGCCAGGCCTCTGTAATCAATGAGACAGTTTACATGAGTAAAGTTACTTGTGAGTTTTTCCAAAGCCACTATGGCCTCAATTCTCCTATTGGACAAGGCAACATTAATGTGGCTCTGAAGGCAGGGTCAGAACCAGGGGTTAAAGAAAGAAGAAGTGAAGGACAGCACAACTCCCCCTCCTTTCTAAAACTAGAGAGAAGCATCTCTTCCTCCTCCTGCTTTTTGTACACAGCACTCCCTCTATATCTTCCCCATTCCTCCTTGGTTGTGGTGATGAAAGCACCTCCTTCCTGATTTGATCTATTTTAACCATTGATTGGGACAGATGTGTTAATGCAGCAATGAACATATCACTGATGCTCAATAATCAATGTAATAATTATAAATAATCAACACCATAGGGATGGATATGTCTAAGACACAATGATATCTGAAGCCAGTGACATCTCTCAATGCTGTGCCATGTCACTGTGGTCTCTCATGAGGCCATGGCACCTCACTGTTTTGCAGTGCAACCTCTTTCCACTGTGTTCTGTTTAGGGTTGCTACCTGTTCAGGTTTTCCCAGGATCATCCCTTTTTTTAAGATGGTGTCCCAGGAAATCTGTAAGTCCTCCTGGTACACTGAAAGTCCTGGGTTTTGTCATCTGAGTCACCTCACAGGCTGCTGCTGCAGCATCTTCCTCCTCCTCCATGGTGCTAATGCTGCTCCTCCTCCCACTGGCTCCCCAGCAGGAGCCCTTAAGCCACAGCTTCTGTTTTCTACCAGACCAACAATCTGCTGAGAGCAGAAAAAAGAGCTCATGACGTCAGCTCCCCAGCATCCATTCCTCACCCTGTTGGCTGTTGTTCTTGCCCAGGGAGCCCCATTCCCTCCAAGGAACCATCTCCTTCCCCTTGTTCTGTGCTCCCCTTCCCAAATCCAGCCCAGCCATGTCTTGTTTTTGTGACCTCAGAGGTGCAAAGCCTAGTTGTGTTGCGGTGGTGCCACAATGTCTCTCAACAGCATGACTGTGCCTTTTCTGCAAAACCACCTGTGACTTGACATCGAGACAGTTAACTGGAGTGAGAGTGTGTCTACACTTAAATGCTACAGCAGTACAGCTGCACCACTGATGGAGTGTTTCAGTACAGACCTACCTATGCCTATGGGAGGAGTTCTCCCATCACCATAGGTAATTCACCTTGCTAAGAGCAGGTCTACACTTACAATGCTGCATTGGCACAGCTGCACCACTGTTGCGCTTTAATTAAGACACTCTGTGCCGATGGGAGAGAGCGCTCCTGTCAGTGTAGTAAATCCATCTCCCCGAGAGGCAATAGCGATGTCGACGGGACAAGCTCTCCCGCCGACATAGCACTGTCTAAAACGGAGGTTAGGACAGTATAACTATGTTGCTCACGGTTTGGACTTTTCACACCCCTGAGTGATGTAGTTATGCTGATGTAAGTCTGTAGCGTAGACCAGACTCGAGAGGTGGTAGATAGGTCAATGTGGTCAACCTAGCGCTGTCTACACAGTGGTTAGGTTGGTACAGCTGCCTCTCTGGGGTGTGGATTTTCACATTCCCGAGTGACGTAGCTATGCCGATGTAAGTTCCTAGTGTAGACAAGGCACAGGCAGTGGTACCTCCATGCGGGTAGCTGAGGTAAGTTGCTCCCAGCTGGGGGATGTAGGCTTGGCATTAACTAGCTCCTCCAAGGTTACAAACAACCTCTGTGTGGATCTTGCTGTTGGAGCACACCTCCCTCTCGCCGCAAAGCCCCGACCTGCATGGCGGAGGAGGTGTCTTTCCATAGCAGGATGGCTGACGCCGCCTGTCTCAGAGAGAGGCACTGCAACGTGAGAGGCTCCGAGCACATTTACTGCCACCCTCCTCCCTCAGCATCGGGGTGCATGGGAGAGAGACACCTGAGCGAGGCCCTCGTCACAAAGACAGCACCGCTCGCCAGCGAGCAAGGCCGGGGATGGGGCCTATGTGACTGAGAGGCCCAAGCCCTGACAGGCCCCATGGGCGGTTAGCGAGAACGCGGCCGGCGCGCGTTGTATTGTGGGAAGAGCTAGGAGCGGCGCCGCCGCCGCCGCCATTTTGTCTCTGTCACTCCGGCGGCAGCCCGAGCAAGCGGTCGGTCGGGGAAGGAGCAGGGGGGGCGAAGGCGGTGGTGCTTGGCAAGGGGCCACTCGGGCATCAGGACACGATGATATCGGCCGCCCAGCTCCTCGACGAGCTCATGGGCCGGGACAGGAACCTGGCCCCCGACGAGAAGCGCAGCAACGTGCGGTGGGACCACGAGAGCGTGAGTGAAACGGAGCCGCCTCCTCCCCGCTCCCGGCCCCCAAGGCCTGGTTTTGTCGTAGTCACCCGCACGCGCCGCGGAGGACCTAAGCCCGGGGAGGGGGCTGTGGCCGCAGAGATGAGGGCACTTGGGGGTGGGGGGCGCTTTCTGCGGGGCTCTCGCTGGGAGGAGTAGGCTGGGGCCAAGGCTCTGGAATCGGGCTGGGCCCTTCATGTCTCTGGAGACCAGGAGCAGGCGGGAGGTTGGGAAGGACAGTACGGAGGGCCTGGCTCGGCTTGGATGGGAGGCGGGAGCCGCTATGAGGAATAGCCTGGCCGGAAGGAGAGGATCCGTAGTAGCCTGACTGAGGAGGATTGGAAAGGAAGGGGTCTGCTCATACCAGGGTTGGGGGGCGTGGGGGAGCTGGCTCGTGGCTCTGCTCGGAACTTAGTGCATGAGGGATTGCTCTTACCTATGTGAGGCGATTTGTGTCGTTAAATAATTAGCTGAGGAAAATGAGTGGGTGGCGGGGGGGGGGGGTCTGCTGGTGGCGGGGGTCGCAGGGGAGGAAGGATGATGGGAGCGTCTGTGTTGAGCTCTTTATACGGGAGAGAGTTGTTTTGCCTTGGATGAAGGAAAAGTTTCTTAAAGCCTGTCTGTTTCTAGAATGTGGAGGGTTTTGTTGTTGTTTGTTTGGGTTTTTTTTTGGGGAAGGGGTCGTTGCTGAGTTTGAGGAGGAGGAAGTCTCTGGGTAGGCCTTACTGCAGTTTGGTTGGGATGGGGTGGGAGATGAATAGTATAGCGGACATGCTAACTAGCTAAAGAACACAGGGAAATGAAGAACTTGAGATTCTTTGGAAATGAAGATTTTGCTGATGTGAGAGCTTTATTTCTACAAATCAAATTTATCTTGGAATTTCTGGATTTTTCATTTACAATATTATTACTATTACTTTGCAATATACTTTAATATTTCCTTTATAGGTGGCTGTCACGTGTTAATTTCCTGCACTAAACTGCTCAGAAGAGGGTGTTTTTCCCCCCTCCCAGATAATTTCTTGTTTAGAGCTCTCTCCTGCCAACAAACAGCAGCTACACTACGCGCCTTTTAATGGCATGGCTATAGCAGTGCAGTCGTGTTGCTAAAAGCGGCATAGTATAGACATAGCCTAACAATGCATACAAATTCTCTTGCATTTATGAACTAATTGTAAAAACATAGTCCAAAGCTCTTTATTTATCTAAATGAAAGCCATTATGTAGTGCAAGAGCAGTACATTTACAACAATGGATCTCAGTATTCTGTAGGTCTAGAATCTCTACATGGTTCAGGAAAGGTTAAAGCAAGGCTCCTATTAGAAGGCTGATTTTTCTCTCTCATGCCATCTTAGTGAAAAAACAATCAAACTGTTATTAGATAATAGTGTACTCTTGTCTTCAGGAAGTTTAAGAACCATTATCCTGTAATTGCGAAGAGTACTTTGGTTTTTGGTAGGAGGAGGATTAAAAGAACCATGCCCGAAGCATGGGCTGCTGTTAGCATTTTGGATTGGGTGTGTTTTCACTGGAGTTGGAAAACATTGCGAAGTGTGTAGGTTTTAGTACTTCAGAACAAAGTGAAAACATTACAATACAAAACATTAAACACTGTCATAATAATGCTCATGAGGTTACTCATTTTTATGTCTTTCTTCTTTGTAATTTGTCCAAGCTATTTTGAAGTAATGTAGTAAGAACTGAATTGTGTGTGGTAATTGGATCTTGGTAATTGGATCTTGGGATAGTTCTGCCAGTAAATTTAATTTCTCTGTGCAGGCAAGCCCTTAAATTGTTGTGGGAGCCATAGATGAGTTACTTCTCTGTGCCTCAGTTTTCTCATCTGTAAAATGGGGAGTAATACTTGCCTACCACATAGACATGTTCAAGGATTAAGATTTCTGAACAGGTGTGAGATAATTGGATGTAAAATGTTAAGTATTTCTTTGTGGCACTCTGCCATTCTAGAGTCTATTCAAATGTGAGACCTGAGAGAGAGAGAATTCAGCAGTATATTGGACCTTTTACTTTCGATTGGGGGACTTTAGAAGGTTCACATGTTGTAACAGTAAAAAGTTGCAAGACAATTGAATAAGTGCTATTTATTTACATCGCTAGCAAACCACTTTAGCATAACTTTTGGAGTGAAGGAATTGCCTAAACTGTGTTTAATATACTGTTACTACGATGTGCCATAACCACAAATAATTGCTAATACCTCAGTTTTCCAGGAAAATGGCCCAACATAGTTAAGAGTTCTCATTATCCCTTATTCTAGTTGGATGTTGCATATCATGAAAAAAGAAAAGCACTTGTTAGGAGAACTAGACAGTCTGTAATCTCTCTCTTGCCATGTGGTTATAAGCATAATAGGTGCATATAGCAAAGTCTGTTGCTGAAGATTTAAGGGAAATTCTGAGTGGAGGGCCAAGTAATAGTTCTAAGAGTGGAAGAAATAATAAATAAACCTTAATGTTTCATTATGAACCAAATATAGGCGGGGCGGGGGGGGGGAGGTGTATTAGAAGACATGGTTAGCTGTCTGACTGTAAACAGATCCCTCCTGCCCCTTGATTCAGGCATACTGCATGATTTTTCTTCACTCAAGTGTTCTTCAAACCACTTGCTGAAAGAATCTGTGTAGTTCAATATTTGCTTGATACTAATGGAAGTAGTAATTTTTTTCTTCTATACCAGTTCCGAGTGGTAACTTATAACATGGCGTAACAATCAAAATTGCCTGCTTTGGAGCTCTCATCTGATTTTAAAAGTGCAAGTCACATTTTCAACTCTTGAAATATTTCTAGGTTGGGAGGTATGGCTCTTTGCTTCACTCTCCCAAGTCAGGGAAGAGAAAGTAAGCTGCTGTGTGTATACAAAACTTCTCTTTTTTTGTACAGCATGGAGTACATGCTATTACTGGAGTGAGAACATTTAAAAATATAGTCACATATAGCCACATATAGCTCAGGATGACTACCTGAGTGGGCTGCTTGCCCTTCTGTGGGGAAAAAATAGGGCTTCTCATGCATGCCATTTTTAAAAGGATGCTGTCAAGGTATTCATTCATAGTTTTCCATAAGTTGATAAATAATATAGCACTTAGAATCTTGAAGTGAGGTTTTCTTTGATAAACCTTTTCATTATATCAATACACTGGTTTCTTAGGTACAGTAACTCCTCACTTAACGTAGTTATGTTCCTAAAAAATGAGACTTTAAGCGAAACATTGTTTCGCGAATCCAATTTCCCCATAAGAATTAATGTAAATGAGGGTGTTAGATTCCAGGGAATTTTTTTCCCCAGACAAAAGACTGACTATCGAACAATCCATCCAATCTATATACACACACACAGTATAAGTTTTAAACAAACAGTTTAATACTGGTACACAGTGATGATGATTGTGAAGCTTGGTTGAGGTGGAGGAGTCAGGGTGGGATATTTCCAGTGAATGCCTTACTGCTAAATGATGAACTAGCAATTGGCTGAGCCCTCAGGGGTTAACTCTCTCACTCTACAAGGCAGCAGAAATGGAGGGAAGAGACACACCCTGTGTGTGTGTGTGAGAGAGAGAGAGAGAGAGAGATGTGCATTTCCCCTTTAAGTACAGCTGATCTTGCTCTTAAGTAAACTGCCTTGTTAATTAGATCACCTTGCTGGGACCACAGCTGCTGCCAGCAAACTCCCTCCATCCTGAGGTCCTAAGCCCTGTCATGTGTCCCCCCTGCTCTATGGAGGATAGGGTAAGCGGGGTGCAAGGGGGAAGGGGACACCCTGACAGCCCCCCTATTCCTCCACTCCCCCCCGCACAGCAAGCGGGAGTCTCGGGAAGCAGCTCCAAGGCAGAGGGCAGGAGCAGCACATGGCAGTGGTGGGAGGGACAGCTGAACTGCCAGCAATTGATAGCCTGCTGGGCAGCTGCTGCACAGGGAACTTAAGGGAGCGGGGAGCTGATAGGTGGGCTGCTGGTCCACCCTGGTTCCAAGCCCCCACCAGCTAGCTGCAACGGGCTGCTCCTCCTGGCTGCTTCTCCTGCAAGCAGTGGACAAAGTAAGTGGCTGCCAAACGACCTTAGAAGGGAGCACTGCAACAACGTTAACCGAGATGACTTTAAGTGAGGATTTCAGAGTAGCAGCCATGTTAGTCTGTATCTGCAAAAAGAACAGGTTCTTTTTAAGTGAGGAGATATTGTACTTGAAAGCAGCACAACAAACAGTTGACCTTGATCTTCAGTTTCAATTTTTTTAAAAAATAATACTTGAGAGATACTCTTGTAAGAACAATTATGTGGACTGCATCAACAACTGGTCTTACAAAGATTTTGACCCTACCAACCTTGGCGCAGGTACAGCCAAGTATTTTTTGTAATATTGTATTTAAAAAGGAGATAAGGCTTGGTTTTGCTTTTACCTGCCAGGAAGCCCACTGAGCACAAGCTAAAATTTTCAAATGTTGGTCCTTAAAGATAGGCAACTAAATCCATATTTAGGCTCTCATTATGTAAATGGCCTGATTTTTGAGCTTCTGAGCTTTTGTCACCCACTTTGGAGAAATTTGCCCATAGGTTATAGCTACACACCTTGTCATGTAAGATGGGGGCTTGAAACGATAGGGCTCTATTGTTTTTTTTGTTTTTTGTTATTTTTAAATCACACATGATACCAGCATGATTAGATGTTATGCCTGCTCTTTCACAGTGCCATCTAATTTTACTGAAGCCTGCTCAACTTTATGCATGAAACTTTTCAAGACACTGACCTTCCTGGATCAAGCCATCTAATTTGGCTTGGAGTAAGTCTCTATGTGTGCTACATTTGTTTTAAGCTCCCCCCAGGACTTCACAGTGCTGGAAGCTGGAAAGTTATTTTCAAAGAGCATCTTTGTCTTATGTGTGATAGAATTGAGTTTTAGGTTACTTAAAAAAAAATCTTGACATGTATTTCTACTCCTTAGAATCATATCTCCCTTTCCTCCTCATCTTGTTTGATAAGGATAAAAGTCGCCTTGTTAAGTAGTAGTAGAATATCATTTATTTAAATATTTTTGGATGTTTTCTACATTTTCAAATATATTTATTTCAGTTACAACACAGAATACAAAGTGTGCAGTGCTCACTTTATATTTTTTGATTACAAGTATTTGCCCTGTAAAAAACCCAAAAGAAATAGTATTTTTCAATTCACCTAATACAAGTACTGTAGTGCAATCTCTTTACCATGAAAGTTGAATTTACAAATATAGAATTATGTACAAAAATAAAACAATGTACAATTTTAGAGCCACTCAGTCCTACTCTTTGTTCAGCCAGTTGCTCAGACAAACAAGTTTGTTTACATTTGCAGGAGATAATGCTGCCCGCTTTTGTTTACAGTGTCACCTGAAAGTGAGAATAGGCGTTCCCATGGCACTGTTGTAGCTGGTGTTGCAAGATATTTACATGCCAGGTGCGCTAAAGATTTATATGTCCCTTCATGCTTCAACTGCTATTCCAGAGGACATGCGTCCATACTGATGATGGGTTCTGCTCGATGATAATCCAAAGCAGTGCAGACTGATGCATGTTCGTTTTCATTATCTGAGTCAGATGCCACCAGAAGAATATTGATTTTCTTTTTTGGTAGTTCAGGTTCTGTAGTTTCCACATTGGAGTGTTGCTCTTTTAAGACACCTGAAAGCATGCTCCACACCTCGTCCCTCTCAGATTTTGGAAGGCACTTCGGGTTCTTAAACCTTGGATTGAGTGCTGTAGCTGTCTTTAGAAATCTCTCATTGGTACCTTCTTTGCGTTTTGTCAGTTCTGCAGTGAAAGTGTTCTTGAACAACATTTGTGCATCATCTGAGACTGCGATAACATAAAATATATGGCAGAATGCGGGTAAAACAGCAGGGGACATACAATTCTCCCTCAAGGAGTTCAGTCACAAATTTAATTACTGCATTATTTTTTTAATGAGCTTCACCAGCATGGATTAATGATTAATGTTGCCCTCGATTGTTTCTCTTCAAAACAAGACATTCTTCTTGTCACTAAGTAGGATTATGGTTAGAAAAATGGCATTTTACTCAACAAATCTGCTTTCTTAATTGCTTGTTAGTGAAATCAAAAACTACTTTTTACTACTATTAGTACCACAGAACCAATACTCATATAGTACTGAGATGGATTGTTATCTGGCTCATACATTACTAGACTAGTTAGTTAATTTTCCATAAGAAATCTTCCTGATGGTAAAGGATAAGCCAGAAAGAAGTCGTCAGGTTTGATTTGAATATCCCAGGTTGAGGTTGCCAGTTAGTGTATAAAAAGTCTTCGTACTTGTAACTGAGCAAACTTGCTGTAGCATCACTGAGAGAAAAACATGCCACTTTTAGACTCACTATTCAGAGTAGACATGCACTTTATAATGAAAGAATTGTATTTTCTCATTACTTCAGAAATTGTAAGAAGTAATGGGCGAGTCTCTGTCCTCCACATAAGTGGGAGAATTTTAGAAATCAACTATTAAACTGAGTTTGAAGTGGGAAAGTACAATGTTTGGGGTGCAAACAGGGTCCAGTGTGTTACTTTTTAGTGTTTTGCAGGGAATCGTAGTATGTATGTAGTATCTCTACACTAGTCATTTACCTTTAATTAATTGACTTTCAATTAATTCAAAGTAATTTAATTGTAAAGGCTACTTTCTGTTGTTCCCTAGCAAATACCCAGACTAACCCCTCAGGTAAACTACAACCTTTGTAGGCTGGAACAAATTTCTGGAGAGTGTCCAGACTAGCCTTTACAAATGTGTTAACTACTTCAAGTTAATTGGCAATCAGTTTGGTAGAGGTAAAATCTCTAGTGAAGAACTAATCATTTAAAGGTGACCTTTGGGCTTTTTGTGGGGCTAGGGGGATTTGAGTGAGCTTGATTTTTTTTTGTTTGCTGCTTTATGATGTATAAAGAGTCTGAAAGTTTTTGTGTCTTTGACGTTATAAATGTCAAGAATGTCAAGATTGGTCTTTCTTTGCTGGGAGACGTGGAGGAAAAGAGGGGCTTTCAGGTATCTGAAGTTCATACAAGGAGCAAGAGTATAGAATCTTTCTAGCCTAGTCAAGAGCTGAATTTCCAATCTAAAACACAAGCTGCTTTTAAACACCTTTTGTTGTCAGAGGATGTAGAAGAAATAATGTGTGGCCTTAATTTTTCCATATTAAAAAGTAAAAAAGGCTTCTCTTTTTTTGCAGGTCACCTTTAAATAAAGGTTTTTAAGGCATTACTGTGAGGCCTGGAAAAACAACTGGATAATAAACTAGGTAACTTTTTAGATATTAGTGCCCCCCACCACATCTCAGAATCTATGTACCACAAAGAAGTAGGCTGGGTTTGAGTCAGGGTGGCTTGATTAGATTAAAGTGCCTTAAATCACTAAGGAGGAGATCTTGATTTAAATATTTTTTCCAGTTGTACTTCTTAGTTATTTTCCTAGAGAAAGGTTGATTCTTGTTGGTTGGTAACCATTAAAACATTAATTTGTAACTTTCTATAAGCCTTTATGTATATAAGCCATGTCTACACTACAAACTTCGGTTGACGCAAGTTATGTTGGCATAAAACCACTCTTAGTATATCGTTTGTGTGCATGCACACTTGGTTCCTTGCATTGTTGCTGCACATGCTTACCAGGAGTGCATGTGGCGATGCATAGTGTGGTGAACCGTGGGTAGGTAACCCAATGTTTGACACACTTACTGGCACTGTCTTTTGGGAAGTTTTGGCAATGCAGGATGGGACAGAAATGTGTCGCACAGGGGTGTGTGGGAGCAGGGAGTCAACTTCCCAGCATGCAACTGTCTCCATCTCATAATGTCATCTATATCCCATAATTTTTGCACCTTTTAAAAAAATCCCACACACCTGCACAGACTTCCTCACTGTCCACCATCTCTGACAGAAGCATGGAGCCTGCACAGCTCTGCACTGTTGTCATAAGCTTTGCACACATAGGATGCACAATCCTGTGGTATTTGCAGAGCTGTAAGAAGAACCGAATCAGTGTGGAATATGATGATTTTTTGGATGACAGATTGCTGTGGGACATAGTGAGGACCAATTCAGAGTCGGTGGTGCTCACAGAGCAGCTGCCAATATAGAGCACCGCCTCTGGGCTTGAGAAACAAGCACTGACTGTTGGGATTGCATAGTAATGCAGGCTTGGGGTGATGAGCATTGGCTGCAGAATTTTGCATATGGAAAGCCACATTCCTGGATTTGTGTGCCAAGTTTGCTCCAGCCTTCCAAGACAGAGACACCAGAATGAGCGCTTCATTGACAGTGGAAAAGCAAATGGTGATTGTAGTGTAGAAACTTGCAGTGCTGGATTGCTACTGGTCAGTGGGAAATCATTTTGGAGTTGTAAAATCCACTCTGGGGGCCGTTGTCATATAAGTGTACAAGACCATTAATTGTCTCCTGCTATGCAGGACTGTGACTCTCAGCAATGTGCAGGACATAGTGGAAGGATTTGCAGTAATGGAGTTCCTGAACTGTGTGGTGTAGCAATAGATAGCATGCCTATTCCCCACAGAGTACATCAACAGAAAGGACTACTTTTCAATGATTATGCAAGCATTGGTGGATCACTGGGGATGTTTCACAGATATCAGTGTTGACTGGTCAGGGATGCTCGCATCTTTAAGAACACAGGACTGTTCAGAAAGCTACAACCAGGGACTTCCTTTCCCAACCAGCAGATTACTATTGTCGCTGTTTACCTGTCATTAGTGATCCTGGGCTACCTAACCTACCCTTGCACACCCTGGCTCAAGAAACCATATACCTGCCACTTTGGCAGCACCAAGGAAAGATTCAGCTACCAGCTCAGCAAGTGCAGAATGACATTGAATGCACTTTTGGTAGATGGAAGAGACGCTAGTGTTGTTTATTCACAAAGATTGAATCTCAGTGAAAAAACATCGCAATGGCTATAGCTGCCTACCGTGTCCTGCATAATATCTATGAAGCAAAGGGGAAAAGTTGCTGTCAGGGTGGAGGGCAGAGGTAGAGTGGCTGTCTGCTGAGTTTGATCAGCCAGACACAAGGACTACTGGAAGAACTCAGTGAGGAGCTAGGTGGCTCAGGAACGCTTTGAAAGAGCACTTCAACAGCAAGCCACAGTAATACATTCTGGTATACTACACTCTACCTTGCTGTATTGTTTTGGGGCCTGTAAGAAATTGTATGGTGCTTGTACATCTCACTGTACCACTGTCAATGCACCTATTAATTTTCCTGTGCTTGTTGCACATTACACTGTTAACTAATCCTGTGAATTGTCACAGTTTAGTAAGTGGGTTCAGAACTGCTAGGCGCTCTGCAGCATATGTTGTGAACTAAAAGATTACTTGTTTTCCAGATAATAGAATTTTATTCAGTAACAAAACCAATGCAAAAAAAATCTGTGTAACTTAAAAGCCAAATACATTAAAAACTAATATATTACTGGAACAGAACTTAATGAGGAGAAAGAATGTTTGTGTACATTTTACCTACACGTACACTGACCTGTGAAAGCCACAGTTGCTGTATGTGAAGTCATGGTTGTCCTTAATGCCCCCCTGATGCCACGTGGAATGTTGGGGGGAAGGGTGTAGGTAGGTGCCTTAATTCAGTTCTACACGGACTGCAAAGGGAGGCGAGCTGATGATTGTTGAACTGAGATTCCACAAGAGTTTGCAGTATCTGTGTTTGCTGCTGGAGAAGCCCCATTACGTCCTGTGCATCTCACTCTTCTTTTCCTGCAGGGACTCTTGGGCCTTTCTCCTGTCTGCTCTTTCTTTCTCCAGGCTGTCTGCTGTGTTGACCCTCCAGGCCTTTTGCTCATGGTCTGTCGCAGCATTGGCTTGCATGATCTTATTGAACATGTCATCCCGATTCCTCCTCTTTTTATTCCTTACTTGGCTCAGGTGTGAAGGGGAACTAAACTCAAGGCTGCAGCCGCAGCAGCTGAAAATAAAACACACAGGTACCATATCCATAGTCACAACGAAAAGTGAAATGTAACATTCAGAACTCCCTTCCCTCACTCCCCTACAGTTTTCAACAAAATATGCTTATTGACACTTCTGCTTCTGAGTGCTTGTGCACAGTGCCACTCGCAGCAGCTGTTGTGAATATAGCCCACCAGGGGTGAGGGAAATGAGGTGGGAATTGTTCAGTTGCCTGAAACTGAGTATAGGGCAACAACAATGAATATATTGGCATCTGCAGATGATGGTGATTTTAGCTGAAACCCCCACTTCTGAGGATAACAAAGACAGAGAGATCACAGCTGCTGCAGGCATCCTGGAGCCGCCTGGTCCTGTATGCTGCTAGCCTAGGTACTGCAATAGTTCCTGCCAAAGTTATCGCTGACTGGCATGGGAAAATGTCGTACTGTGGAGGAAGAAATAAGGCTGCCATCCCTAGAAATCTCTGGAAGAGGATTACAAATCACCTCCATGAAAGTTCCATTTAGATCTCTCAGAAGGATTCAGTGGACGTCCCTGTACAGACACTCCCCGACTTACGCAAGCGTTCCGTTCTGGAACGCCTTGCATAACTCGAATTTTGAGTAAGTCGGAAATGTATATCCAACCATTACCCCCCCCCCAAAAAAAAGAGAGAGAGAGAGAGAACCTCCTATTTCTACCTTACAGAACCTTTTCCGTAAGCTCGGATTTGCGTACGTCGGGTTTACGTAACTCGGGGAGCATCTGTATACATAAACAAACTGCTTCTCATGACACTCTCCCTTGCGTAACTCTACAGAGGAATGAAAAGCAGATAAGTGCTACCTCCTTTGTTGTACCGCTACCTCTTCTAGGACAAGTAAATTAATGAAAAGTCAATAACTGTCCTGTTAAGTTTGTTGCACCATCCCTGTAATGGGAAATAAATTTACACACCTGAGATTCTGTCCCCTGCATCAGGCTTACCCATGCTCAACTGACTGGTCTGTGGTGGAGCCTCAAACGGGTCCTGGCTCACAGCATAGGCGTACCCCCTCCACTCCCCAGTCTTATGTCCTCTGTCCTCTTCGTCTTTGCCATTCGTGCCAGGGGCCTGTGACTCGGGCTTCTCAGAGGTATCCATGTTGGCCTGTGGGGGTGTGGAGATCTCCACCAAGTCTGGCATGTGGTTCTTCGTAAAAGCATCAGGTCTGCAGACTGACATCAGATTGACTGCCGGCCTCCCTGGCATTCTGGTACACCTGACGCAGTTTCTCTGCTTTCACTTGACAAGGATGCTGGTCCCTTTTGTACCCCTTCTGCATCCTCCATGCAGTCTGCTCATAGATGTCCACATTTCTGCTTCTGCACTGTAGCTGTGCTTGTGCAGTCTCTTCTCCTCACAGACCCAGGACGTCCACTGTCTCCTGTCTACTCCAAGCCAGAGCATGTCTGGAGCGTGTAGCCAGTATAGTCAGCTGGCTATTTATAACAGCTATTTAGGGATGAGGGAAGATACTATTTAACAATAATATAAAGGAATATAGGGTGTTGCATTGGAGAAGAAGATTTATCCAAGTGCATGGAGTAGTCAGGAAGGCATGTTGTTTTCTCTGCTTAAGCCAAGTAGCACACATCTGTGTGTGCATTCTGTGTTCCAAGAAACTTTGTAGGCTGCACAGAAATAAGTACAGAAGGAAGTTTCACTTTTTACCTTAGAATGAACATCTGATGTGATTGAGTAAATTAGTGCCAAATAAGAAAAATAGTTATTTTTTTTCTCTCTCTCTCTCTTAGGTTTGTAAATACTACCTTTGTGGGTTTTGTCCAGCTGAATTATTTACAAATACCCGTTCTGACTTGGGTAAGTGTTCGTTTGTGTGTGTGGGGTGTCCTTCACTGTCATTAAAATTAAATTTAAGATATGTCATATGATAACTGCCTCCTGCTTCCAGATTAGTAGTTATGGCTGACCTTTTCTCTTTGACATGGGTGTTACGGGTTGGATCACAGAAACCCCCCTGGGAGCTGCCAACCGATGTGTCAAGACTACTTCTATCCCTGTGTTCCCTGCCAGCGTAGGACTTCAGCACCCTTTCTTGCCGAGCCAGACACACTTGTCTACTTCAACAAAGACCCAGAGTCTGAATTACCTGCCCCAAAGCTGCAGGTTTACCTGAAAACAGCTCACAGAAGTGTGTTTGTCTTTAGCACCCAGATGCCCAACTCCCAATGGGGTGCTTATGGGGTACACTGTCACAATGGGATATTCATTTTCTTTAGTGTATATTCTGTCAACACATTGTAAAACTAGATTTTTTCAGATCTGCCAGTAACTTGATTTCAGCAATAGCAATGTTGATATAATATCATGGATAGACTGCGTAACCAACGAAAACATATTGGAGATTATTGGAACTCAGCAAAATCTAGTCAGATCTTATGGAAAGAGAGATTCGATTTGCAGGGTACATTTTCAGAAGTTCAGCGGGCAGTGCATGTTTATGGGCACTGGAAAGTAAAGTTGATGGCAGAAAAACACAAGGCAGAAAAAGAAGATCTTGGATGGCTGATGTGGTATCCTGGCTGGATCAAAAGGACTATTCATCCACCAAGAGATTAGCAGAGGATCATGCAGAATGGGCTACAATGGTTGCAAATCTCCACAGCAGCAGATGATTTTTACAACACTTGCTCCATCTCAACCCCTTCCCCACAACTAATATAAAATTAGGCTATGTGTACATAGGAAAGGAGTGTGTGAACCCCCTTTTTCCCCCCCGAGTATAACCTAAAACTCCCCAAGTGGGACTCTTATTCTCACGTAAGGGTGTCTTTTATTTTTATTTATTATTTAGCTTATGTTGATTGAAAAGGGGTTTAAGCTAAACTGAACAGACATTCTTATACCAGAATAAAACTAACCAAATCAGGAGTGTTATCAATATAGCAGTAAAACTTTCCTGTGTAGATGAAGCTTTAGATGGAACCCTTTTCTGCCTTCGTTCTTCTGATTCTAAACTTAAAATCAAATTATTTGAATCAGCCAGTGCTTGATTGTAAAGTTAGACATCTGGCCAGATGTTTGGAGACGACAAATTACTCAAATCAAAATAAAAACTAGCCTTTTTAAAAAGAGCCTTAGAAAACTAGGCTATTATAATCCTGCCAGGACATTTTTTGAAAACTTTGTTCTGAAACATGCTTTTATTTTGTGCTGGAGATTCAGTGAATTTCCATTCCATTTTACACGTGTTACAGAATTCTTATTTTTTCCTTTTGTTAGTCTGAGAAATGTTACCACATTTTGGTATTCTTTTTTTAAGATAAATTGAAGGGAAAAAAGTTCCAAACAAGTGAGTGAAAATGTAGGTACAAAAGGCCAGTTTACAGAGAGCTTCATAAAAATGCATCAGCTTCACCTTTATGCTTTCCTGAGACACTTTAGAAATGTGTCCTTTATCATGGTTAAGGTTAAGATTCTGCCATGGGTATTTTTAGTAAAAGTCAGGAACAGGTCACAGATAATAAACAAAAATTCACGGAAGCCTGCAACCTGTCCCTGACTTTTACTAAAAATAGTCATGAGATGGATCAGACAAATAGCACTGCCGGGGGCTTACAGCTCCTCCAGTCCCACCGCTGCTTCTGCAGCAGGGACTGACCGCCACTACTCCAGCCCTATGGGTGCTGCCCCAACCCCAGCCACTGCTTCAGCCCTGGGGCCGCTGCAGATAGCTGCTCCCATCCTGCTGCAGAAGAAGTCACAGAGGTTCCGGAAAATCTCAGAATCCGTGACAGAATCATATCCTTAATCATGGTGCTCCCAGTTATCTGACTGGTTGGATAACCTACAGTGCTTAATGTAATTAGACACAAAGGGCTAGATTTGCAAAGAAACTTGGGCATAGCAATAGTTAGCATCACCATACCTAACTTTTAGGTGCCTAGAAAATCATTGGGATTCACAAAAGCCTGATTCACGTAGGCTCCCTTTAGGAGGCACCTCAGAATGGGATTGACAGAAGCCAGCATGTTCTGCATCTCCCCCCAAGCTAGCCAATAGGAGATGTCAAGGTAAAGAGTGTGTCCTAAGCCCTATCCCTCCCAGGGAGTACTGTGCCGTAGTCCAGGCTAGAAAGAGATGCCTCCCTCTGCTTGGGATTCTCAGCTACAAACTCTCTCTTGGAGTTAGGTGCCTATGCTGTTTTTGCAAGACGGTCAGGAGGACCTCCCTCATACTTCTAGCCCAACGTTTAGGATGCTTACCTGGGATGTGGGAGATCCTTGCTTTAAGTCCCCCCTCGGCCTGAGTGGGAGAAGGTATTTGAACAGGGCTCTGCCACTTCTCAGGTGAATTCACTAACCACTGAGCTCTGGGATATTCCAGTGTGGTGATCCCTTAATCTGTACTGTGAAACTGTTCCCCTGTGGATAAACAATAAATTCATTGAAGCAGGAGGACTGGATCCTGGGTTTCTCACTTCCCAGGTGAGTTCTGTAGCCACCAGACTGCAGAATCATTTTCACGCTTGTGTGCGCTTCTCTCTCTCTCTCTCTGTCTCAGTAATTTGTCACCTACAGGTTTGGTGGCAGCTGAGCGGGGGTTTTATGAATCCCAGTGGAGCCTGATTCTGGGATTTATGTGCCTACAGTGGCCGTTAGGTGCCCAAGTCTTTCTATGAACCTACCCAAAAGCATGCTGACTAAATCTTCAGGAGTTTTGGTGTCGCTTTCCAGAGTGTGTGCTAAGTCTTGCCTTGCTTTATTTTTAGGTCCATGTGAAAAAATTCATGATGAAAATCTGCGTAAACAGTGAGTGTTTAAGTTGTTTTAGCATAAGTTAATGCAACAACTATAATGGTTTAATTTGTTCAAATTGGCGTTCATAAAACCAACCAGACAAGAAGAAAATAATAATATAAGAGCAGTTTCATATATAGGCTGTAAATCCTTTACCTTGTACTTTTCATTGTCCATTTCGTTATGAAAACTTAATTTAAAAAAATCACAAATTATAGAAATATAGTGCTTGAAGGGACTTTGAGGTCATCTAGTCCATTCCCCTGTTCTGAAGCAGCCCCAGTGTAATTTACAAAGTTGTAATTTTTCCTGGAGCTGTTAAAGCATAGCGGTTTTTTACATGTTTGTCACACCTCTATATTACAGAATGACACATGATCATTCAGTAAAAAACATTGTGTATTTTTTATCAGATATGAGAAGAGCTCTCGTTTTATGAAAGTGGGCTATGAAAGAGACTTCTTGCGGTATTTACAGAGCTTACTTGCAGAGGTAGAACGGAGGATTCGAAGAGGGCATGCTCGTTTGGCACTGTCACAGAACCAGCAAGCATCAGGTGTAAGTACAAAAGCCTACATTGAAGCAAAGAATTGTTCTTCAAAGTGGACTCTGAATGTGGGATGTTCACTATAATGTGAATTTGCTGCTTTCCAGAGAAGGTGCTTATATGATTTACATGTTACTGGTTACTGTGACCAGAAGAACTCCACTTCCCTTTTCCATAGATAACTTCAGCTTTTTTCTCTGTGCTCAGAATGATTTCTGTTCTTACACACACACTTCCCCTGTTCTTTTTATGTAGTTAAATAACTAATTAGCAGGGTAGTTGTTACTTGACAAGGATGATGGACTTGCCTAATGGAAGGCTCTTCCTGTTAAAAATAGCATTTTTAATTGCACTTGTAACAAGAGTGAATTGCAGATTTTAATGGGTGAGCTTCCTTTCACTGACTCCAGAGAGACAGTCATCCTGCATCCTTCTAAATTAATACCAAAAGTGAGGTCTGAGTTCTGTTTTGATAAGACTCTTAATTTCCTAATGTTTTTCACAAAATATTATTCTCAACCAAGGGAAGCCAAATTCAGTACTCTAGGTGTCAGAGGAGATTTACATTCCTATTTGGACAGGGCATTTAGAAAGTCAGTTAGGCCTGGTCTACACCTAAAACTTAGTTGACCTAGCTACATTGCTTATGGCTTTGAAAAATTTCACACTGTGTGCAACATTAGGTCGACCCAATCTCCACTGTAGATGCAGCTTTCGTCAACCTAAGTACTGCCTCCTGGGGACAAATTTACTACAATAATGGAAAAAACCCTTTGTTTCTGTAGCAAGCGTCTGTGCTACAGTGATGTATCTGAGCACTGTTACTGTCTCGCTGTAACCTTTGTTCTGTAGACATTCCCCAAAGCTATAAAAAAGTCTAAGGGTATCAGTGTAAAGGGAATGCCATTGCCATTCAACTTATATCTAAGTGGATTACCCTCTGTTTTACCTTGTTTTTGTTTTACATTAGCTAGGCTAACAGTACCTAAGTGGCTTGGGACATTCTCTGTTAGGCTCAAGGCAGTATCAGTGGCATGCCTCGATAACATTTTTATCTTAGACGTGTGTAGGGCTGCTAACTGGAGTTCTGGTCACATATTGATTCAGCACTGTTCTCTGAACTTGGCATCTATACATGATTATTTTGGGGGGATAGTTTGGTTCCACCTTCCTGGAAGCTGTACTCACTGTTCATGAGATTTCCCCAAATAAAAATACAGAGTAAGAAGCATTTGAAGGACATTTTCTGCAGAGGGTGGTATCTGGCTGTAAGCCAGGGGCTTAGCCCATTCTTCACCTTTCTGTTGCTGTTCTCAGGGGTCAAATGTTAAGAGTTAGGGGTATTTTGCCATTCTTGTGCTATCAAATTAAAGCTCACGAGTTTTGTGTGTGTGGTGCCTTCAGAGAAACAGGATTATAGGTGAATAAATTTCCTTTTTCTCCCACTAAGTGAAAATACAACATTTCTGTACTTGGATCTACTCTGTTTATCAAGTATGTAATTCTAGAGAAAAATATTAATAGGTGTGTAGTTTCTTAAAAACACACATTCTTAATCCTTTGATTAGGGACTGAATTATTTTTTTTTTTTAATATTTAGCAGGCAGCTGGACCTACTGGTAAAAACGAAGAGAAAATTCAGGTCTTAACTGACAAAATCGATGTACTTCTACAACAGGTAAAAGTCACCTTCTAACACAACTATTAATCAAATGCTCAGATTAAAAGATCCTGACAGGATTTTTATTCTGCTTTAGATTGAAGAATTGGGTTCTGAAGGAAAGGTGGAAGAGGCGCAAGGAATGATGAAACTTGTTGAACAGTTAAAAGAAGAGAGAGAGTTGCTGAGGTCTACAACTTCAGTAAGTAAAAGCTGTGTGGGCTCTGTTAGTTATTTCAAGGCTCAGTGCAAAAGCAGAACCTGACCATATAGCCTTGCCTCTTATGTAATCAGAGGATTTAAAAGTTACAACAATCCAGTTACTGCTTTCTTGTCAAATTTCTGTTTCTCACCTTAAAATTTAACAGGCTGAAATCCTGCCCTTTATGAGAGCCCAGCCTGTATTTCACAAATACATTCATTAATTTAAAACTCCAATTAGTCTTAGTCAAGATCATGTACTTTGTTAGATAATTAAATCTTGGATTTAAATTGTAAACTCATTTAGTTTTGCCAAAACTAAACTGGCATTGGGAATTTATGAATATGTATTGGTAGTTTACAGAAGATGAAACATCAAAGATGCCTATATAGCTAAAAAATTAGAAAGGCAGGAAACTTATTCTAAGTTAATGTAAAAACCCAAAATAAAAACTAAATTGGAAAATGTAAAAATGCAAGACCTCAGAAAACTAAGTGTTAAATTTTTTTAGACAAGTTTCTAACATGCCGATCTTAGCATTGCTTGGACCAAAACATCTTAAATTTGAGAGTATTTTCAAACCCTCTTCAGAAAAATGAAAACACTTGCATACATTTTCAACTTGATCATATATTGTTGATAGGCTAGTGAGCTAGTCACCTTCTTCTGTACCCCCTTGGGGGCGTGCATCACACACTTTAAGAAACACTAGTTGAGATCTTCATAACATGAGCTTTCCTTTGTTTCCAGCATACATCAAGGAGCAGTGAGATAGTTTTAAAATGTTTGTATTTTAAATTATCAATGGCCATTTCAGTTGGCACCCACTGAAATGAATGAAGCAATTCACCTCTCATGGCTATCGTGCTGGCACTCTGAAAAGTTAGTCAGACATTGAAATTGAAAGTAATTGAAGTTTGACGTCTGTCCATTGCCACCTCTGACCCTCCCCCTACCCCACTAGTCCTTTTGCACCCCTCCAGTGGGACACAAACCATTTCAAAGATTTTTAGAGGAAGTCAGAAATCGTGCTTGAAATGGAAATATGGCTACAGCCTTTATTATGGTGAAGATACTTAACTCTCCATAACTGAGAACTTTCTTGCTAGCAATGATCAGTAAACCAGAGTCTGTTCAAGGATCTTTAGGTTCCTGGCTGTCAGCAGCTTCTCTTCTTTAAATCTCCTCCATGACTGCCACTTCTCAGGGAGTTTATCTCAATAGATAATCTCTTGCTTTTCTCTTTAATTATCTTCTGAGCTACTAGACTACTTGATTCCTGGCAGCTCACATGTTTAAAGCTGGACCTGATTAGAAGCGGTTCTAGCACCAGAAAGAAATTAGAGGAGATAGTCCCATCTAGCTTGTATTTGAAAACAACAAAAGCAGTTAATTTTTCATAAGTCTTCCTTGTGTGATGTTGCATTTACACTAGTTCAGTGGTAGGCAACCTATGGCACGCGTGCCAATTTTCAGTGGCACTCACACTGACTGGGTCCTGGCCACCGGTCCAGGGGGCTTTGCATTTGAATTTAATTTTAAATGAAGCTTCTTAAACATTTTAAAAACCTTATTTACTTTACATACAACAATATTTAGTTTTATATTATAGAGTTATAGAAAGAGGCCTTCTAAAACCATTACAATATATTACTGGCACACGAAACCTTAAATTAGAGTGAATAAATGAAGACTCGGCACACCACTTCTGAAAGGTTGCCGACCCCTACACTAGTTCCTAAATCACTTCCTTTAATTCTAATGGTCTTGTATGCAGAAGTCAGAGGAGCTGCCATCCCTGAAAACCATAGCATAGTTCAAGAAAGTTATAATTCAGGAGTTTATGAAAGCCTTTTCAAAACCTAGTATGATTCTAAACACTCATTACTGTAAAGTGGATATGGCATTAATTTTAGTCATATATTTGAGGCAGCTGTCCAGAAAAATTGATATTGGCCATAGAAATGTACAGTGTATGCTTCCCTTACTTGTCAAATAATCTGGGAATAATGCAGAATACCTGGGGCCTGGTATTTGGAATGTGATATTAACATGTCCTGGAATCCTTTAGGGCCTTAATGTCTTTCCAGATCTGTATATCAGACATGTGTCTTCAAATTCATAATACATATTGAGAATTTTCCTATCTGATTGATTTCCTGAAAACTTTCATTTTTGTCAGAATTTTCCATCCTGCTTTAGGTCTTGCCAAACCTTGTTCTCCCATTTTTGCACCCTTTTGTGTTAAACTTTGAAATCCTGAAGCTCTTGATTTGTTCTCATAAATTTCTCCTTTTAAGAATTTAAATGATATGGTTCACATTCAGATGTGGTATAGTGGATGCAACTTTGTTGAAATCAGTGGCAGTACACCTCCTTACCAGGCTTGAATCTGACCCCATCATCTTCAGAATGCTTTGCAAATACTAACAGCTCCTCACCATATTCCTGTGAGCTATGCAAAGGTTTATCGCCATAGTTTTTACTGTTGAGGAAAGCTGAAATAAACAGGTTAAATGTCTACCGCCAGATCACAGAGAGGAGCTTTTGTTAGAAGTTAGATTAGAACTCAGTAGTCCCTTGCTCCAGAAGTGTGCTCAGACCAGGATATTTTGGCTCCATAAGAGTCAGAAGCAGAATGTACACAGGAGAATGTATTAATGCTATACTGGAATAATCACTTGGATTTGGGTTGTGAATTCAATGTAATGAGATTTTGGTAAGTTTATGTCACACTATGTCTGCTTTGATATATTTATTATACTTTCCCCACCATTCTCTTAAAAATGAAGGTCTACCTTGAAAGCATCAAACCCAGCTTCCTTTCTCTGTTCCATTGCGGGGCCTGTAGATGGTTCTTCTTCTTGAGCATTCCGTTGTCAGTCTCCAAAGTTTTTGTCACGTAGTCAAAGGTCTCCAGCAGAAAAGTGGGGCCTGGTTTTGTCCTTTGCAAGGTAGAACTAATATTGAATATTACCATGAAACCAGCTCTAGCAGCGGGTAATAGGCAGTGTATCCTTGATAGTGAAGAAGACATTTATTTCCCAAATTCCACAGTTAAGTATTTACTGTAAAGTGCAGACTGCCATTAATCTGTGGAAAGCATTGAGTTAGCATGTTTAGTCTTGCAGTTTTTTTTTTTAAACTTTTTCATATTAGGCATAATATGTAGGCTACTTCATAATAGTGCCAAGTTAAAGCAAGTAATTATAAGTTCCTTTTTAAAGCTGAAATTCGTAATTTCACAACACTAGAAGAACAGTTGATAATGTAAGAAGTAGTAAGTCTAACTGGCTCCAGGTTAAAACTTTTCTATTGTTCTTTGCTCTAACCGCTACCTTCTCTTCCAGACAATTGAGAGCTTTGCAGCTCAAGAAAAGCAAATGGAAGTTTGTGAAGTCTGTGGAGCCTTTTTAATAGTAGGAGATGCACAGTCCAGAGTGGATGACCACTTGATGGGAAAACAGCACATGGGTTATGCCAAAATTAAAGCTACTGTAGAAGAATTAAAAGTGAGTATAACTTTTGTAATTAAAGGTAAACTGACATTCTTTCTATATAAACTATTTAAGAACCAAATCATTGGTAGAATCCTTACATACATAAACTCAGTTCTCAAAATCCATTTGTTGGCAACCAAGCATTGACAGCTTTGAATTATTTAGAGATGAAAGGTAATTTTAGCAGTGGCACTTGGGCTCCAAAGTGCCTAGGTCCCTTCTGAAAATGGGACTCAGACTCCTACATCACTTATGTGCTTTTGAAAATTATACCTAAAGTACAAAACAAAAAATGAAAATCAAATTAAGCCTGGATTTTTGTGCTGAATTCCCCCACTAACCAGGCTGCTGAAGGTATTCAACACAACATGGTTTCAATTAACTTTTTTATGATTTTTTTGTTTTGGTGAAATGCTCTTGGTATATTTCCTGGTTCACACTCGCATATCCCAGTGTGCAGTATCCTGAATATTACAAATATATTGATTAAAGTATTCACTGGAATAAGTTAATTAAAATAGTCTATGTTCATTCTTCTATGACAGCCCCCAGACAGTTGCATATGATTCTTCCCTATAGACAGAACAGAAGTGTGTGACGAGCAAGCTCTTTTCAAATACATGAGATATCACTGCAAAAATATCTTGCGTCTACTCAGGGACACACTATAGTGAAACATTTGGAGTGATATAAAATAACTACAAGAAGAGTTTTCATATCTAACAATTTATGTACAATATCCAATTTATAAGGATATCTGTTTGTATGTTTTCACTTTAATGAAAATATGCTAATCACGTACAAACATAGAACTCCTGACATTAGCAGGGTGTTATCGGACACTTGAAATCAATATAATGGCAAGCAATTGGGGATGCACCATTGAATGGTAGCCTTGTGTTGGCGTTAGACTCCTGAGAACTGAAGCTAAACTCTACTGCAACAAAACTCTTGAGTTTATGAACTCCAACAGAGTTTAGCATCATCCTGGTGAAACTTAGAAGTGCCACTCAGCTGGAGTCTGAAATATGGGATATAACCAACTTTAGTTAGCTGAGAGTTTATTTGTTTGGAGTTCAGAAAATTTGAGGATGCACTATTAAAATATTTTAAAATGAGATACCTAATTTTTCCATTTCCATAGGTTGGATTTTTTAGGAGGAATGTAAATTGGGTAGAATCCTAGAGTGTGCAGTTAGGCCAGATCTACACCACAACTTACATCAGTATAACTACAGGTGTGAGAAATCCACATCCTGGAGCGATGCAGTTATACTGATCTAATCCCCTGGTGTGGACAGCACTATGTCAGTGGGAGGGCTTCTCTCATCAACATAGCTGCCACCTCTCAGAGAGCTGGATTAATTATGCTGATGGGAGATCTTCTCCCATCCGACAGCAGCACAGTTTCACTGCTGCAGTGTTTTAAGTATAGACCTGCCCTTGTCTTGTGTTTTTTGTACTGTCGTTATCCTTTATGTATGTGTGTGTGTGTGTATATATATATATATATATATATATATATATATATATATATATATATATATAAACACACACACACACACACACACACACACACACACATATGCTTTTACAAAAATAACTTTAAGAAAAGAAGTAACTTCAGAGGGATTTATAGTGACATCTTATAAGTATTAAAGGTAGATCTTAAGGTTTTTCTTGTCAGAACCACAAAATAATTATATTTACTCTACAACTTGGATTTCCTCCACAAATCCTCAGTTTTTATCTGTTTCTTTCTGCAAGGAATACTTTGTGGAATCCCCAAGTCTTTTTTAAATCTTAAATATTAGGTACTGCCCAGGTTAATGAACCATCCTGATGAACAAAGGACTTGTTCAGCTGACTTAGAAGCGCTAGTAAGCAGGTTATGCTTTGGCTTGACGATTAAGTGTAACCCATTGAAATCTAATATGTCTCCTTGCCCTTTTATAGCGGTTTAATGATGCTGAATAGTTTCTTCGGAATAAATTTTATCTTCATTAAATCCGTGCTGTAAACACTTCTTTTTTGTAAGGAAAAGTTAAGAAAAAGAACTGAAGAACCTGAACGTGATGACAAGTTAAAAAAAGAGAAGCAAGAGCGAGAAGAGAGAGAGAAAGAGAGGGAACGTGAAAGAGAAGAGAGGGAAAGGAAGAGACGACGTGAGGAAGAAGAAAAGGAAAAAGAGAGGGCACGTGACAGAGAAAGACGTAAGAGGAGTCGTTCCCGTAGCAGACATTCAAGCAGAACATCTGACAGAAGATGCAGCCGGTCACGGGACCACAAAAGATCAAGAAGCAGAGAGAGAAGGCGAAGCAGGTACCTTAATTAGGGACCATTGACTTTTCAAGTGAATTTATAATGGCATTCCATGCACGTAAGAACCTCTAAACTATATGATTTCAGGCTGTAAAGGAATGTACCTGTAAAGGAATGGTTGCTGTCAAGAATTTTGTTGGCCGATCAAGACAAGGACCTATGCTAACTTGATTGCATTTCTCTGTTTTACTGTTTGTAACAACTTTTGAATACCACAGCTAGTTGATTCAAAAAATTCAGGGAATGTTCTAGACATCTCCTGTACCGACAGAAAAGAAATAAGAATTGTATGGAGAATGGGGGCACACAGAAGCCCTAGTATGGGGGAAGAATGTGGGACAAAGGTATGAGTAGAATGGAATTGGGGGGGGGGGGGTGCACTGAGCCCCTGGTATGGGGTGGTGTTGCATGGACTGTTTAAATTGAGGGATATGAGAGAGTAGCACAAAGGGAGCTTGTGGGAGAGAATGAAGGAATGCAAAGAGCCCCAGGTGTGTGTAATGTACTCAGCCTACTCATGCCACAAAAGCCTTGTGTACACTTACGGTGGTGTGAAGATTACAGGTGGTACACCCCACAGTGAAAGGCAGACTGCGTCCACACTTGGCACTGATTTGTAGCTACGTGTGGCAGTGAAAGAGCTTTTCTCCACTGCCTCCCTCCTGCCAGAGCCTTTTTCTGTGGCAGAGAAAGCCTCTGGCACTGAGAGACTAAACTGCTAAAAATAGCAGTGTAGATGTAGGAGGCACTACTTGGGCATGCAGAGAGCTGCCATGTATGATACATGCCCTCAGGTTCAGATGTGTAGGCCGCTCTACTCCCCTCAACCGTGCCTCACTATCTACACTACTGTTTATACCTATGCCAGCTGGGCAAGCAGCGGGTGTAATCAACATGCCACTTCAGTGTAGATGTACCTAAAGTTTTGCCACCCTTTAGTGGTATATAACTGCAACATGTTTAGCCTTATTTATGAAAACACTGAAGTTTCTCTGTATTTGTAGTTTTGGAACATAAGGAAATACCATTATCTCCCTTTTATAGATGGGGAAACGGATGTACACAGAAGATACATGACTTGCTTGAGGTCATACCTGAAGTTTGTAGTAGAGCATAGCATTGAACCTAAGTCTCCCTAGTCCTGGGCTACACCATAACCACTGAACCAGGCTTCCTTTCTGATGTTCCTCTCAGTTGATCAGAAACTGCTAACCCTATAATAGAATCAGCTGAATTCTGTAGCTGTAGATGACAAATTTCTTTACATCACTTTATTATTGATGATACACTACAAAAATAAAACAGATATCAATCTCATTCAACCCCAGAAAATATTTTATTATAATTCATATCCAACACCAAATACAGATTTTAAAAATAAAAATCTAATTTTGTACCACAAAAATTTAAGCAATAAGTGAGCCAAAACAGGAGGTGCATTGAAACCATTGAACAGAATATGACTTTGGACAGTTGATCTAAAAATTTGGAATCAGTTAGAGGAAGCACTAGAATCATCACTTGATCAAACTGCTCGTCTATCAGGTCCAGTATAACCTCTCCGGAGGTGGACAATTCTTGCTGTTTCAAAGGATGAATCAAAAGAGAAACTGTCAAGTATTATAACTCACTGCCATATTGGAAGTGGATGAAAACATCGTGATTTTATATATGTAGTTGATGTAAGCATGATAGTTGACATACACTTCCATCATAAAGTTTAAGTATTAATTTTTTTAAAGCTCTGATTTAAAAATCAGTATTAAAGCTTTTCCTGAAAATTATTTCATGTAGCTGTGGATGTTTGAAGAAGGGAAGAAGGCAGAGGGGGTGGACAGAGAACTTGTGAAGTACTTAGAAATGTTCCTGGAAGGAAAGAGTTTATAAGAAAGACTTGGTATTCCTCATAAATATTAAACCTTTTCTTATAAGCCGGCATGAGAACAGAATGGTAACCTGGTGGCAAATTAATGAAGATTTTTTATTTTGAGTTGTAAACGACAGCTGATATTTTCTCTCTTTCAACTACTTCTAAATGTAAGGAGCCGAGATCGACGAAGAAGCAGAAGCCATGATAGGTCAGAAAGAAAACATAGGTCTCGCAGTCGGGACAGGAGACGATCAAAAAGTCGGGATCGGAAATCATACAAGCACCGAAGCAAAAGCAGAGATCGAGACCAAGACAGGAAATCTAAAGAAAAAGGTTAGTTTGTGTGCGATCTTAAGACATGCAGAACTGATGTTACCCCCGAGACCTCTTCTTTCAGTCTTTGACTGAAAGATCTCTTAGGATCCCTTCAGAGATTTGTGAGCAGCCTGTATGTGGCGCTACTACATGACTTTGAGACACACTTCCCTTTCTCTTCGTACCCTCCTGCCTCCTTTGAAAATGTGTGTTTTGCCTACTTATCTAGTGCTGTAATCCTCAAAGAAAAGCACACTACTATGCAGTTCCCAAGCATTTTAGCCCGTTGACACCTGCTGGCTGTTTGGCTTTGGAAAACCCCACGCGTCACTCTAACTCTCTAAATATATTTGATTACATCTTCTACTGCTGCCTTTAGAAGCGAGTTCTCCTTATTACTCTTGGACACTTCTGTAAATCTTAACTAGCTTCCCTCATTGGTATGTATTTTGTTTTGGGTTTTTTTTTAGGTGGACAGTCTTATGACATCTTCATTTTCTGTACACTTCAATCATATCCTCTTAATCTTTGTCTAATAAACATAACCTTAGTTTTCCCTAACTTCTGAGACCTTTCAGCGTCGTGGCCTGCATCTGTACCATCTTAGGTTGTGATTCCATCAGATTTCATAAATGAAGCAAGATCTGGTATATGGGGGAATCTCAAAGAAACACCAAATTGTTACTCAGAATTGTTTTATGGCAATACATGCTATGTCAAGTAATATTAATGTTTAGAAGGTGGCTCTCTTCCCTTTGAATCAGTACTGATCCAGTGCTCCAACACAGTCTGTTGTTAGATTGTGCTATGCTGCCAGAGGTTCCATCGTTCATAAAAGATGTAAAACTGGTCGTGACCACTTGTGAATATGAAAGATCCATAGTACTTTTCATAATACAAAGTTGTTAATTCCATATCCTGGCTAAATTCCCATTTTTAATTTTCTCTGCAACTTCATTTGGATACACTTCCTGATCTAAACCGTTTTGGGTTGCTGTGTGCTTTCAAACAGCTGGCACATTTCACAGTAGAGATGGCTTCATTTCAGTGGTGGGTAAAATGATTCCTATATATCTATAAAGTACTTGGAGATCCTCTGGGGTGAAAGGTGCTATATGAATGTGGATTATAGGTTAGCCTGTTTGCCCTGCTCTAATTTTTCCCATTTCTTCAGTAGACTCTGGATTGGTTCTCAAAATATGGATAACACTTCAGATGTTTTTTTGCCTGACTTTTTTTTTCTAGGCCAGTATAACTTTTCTGTTGTATGCTGTAATGCATTTCATTATTTGATTTCCTCTCCCATCTGTTCTGCTTAGTTGTGAGCACTCTGCAAGCTTGTATGCTTTGCTGCTTGCTTGTTCACTGTTGCACGTGGTCAGATATAATGCTAGGCCTGTAATGCATACTCGCTTGTAACTTACCACCTAATATGTCTATTATTTCATTGACCTTATTATAAAGCAGATTTTTGGTATTCAGTTGGAGGAGCCCTCTTTAATCCTTCAATAATACTGTGTGTGTATGTGTGCATACTTATAATTTTATACAGTAGTTGCTCAAATTGTTTCCATTATTGAACTCTCAATTAGGTTTATAGCTTCACATTCTTTTCTTGATAGTTTTATAAATAGGGGTGTAGTGATTTCATTGAGTTAAATTTTCCTTCTGGTCATCTTTTTGTTTGCTACTTACTACCTCCTTCCCCCAGGACTGAGAATATACATAAGAACATAAGGACGGCTATACTGGGTCAGACCAAAGGTCCATCTAGCCCAGTATCCTGCCTTCCAACAGTGGCCAATGCCAGGTGCCCCAGAGGGAATGACCGGAACAGGTAATCATCAAGTGATCCATTCCCTGTTGCCTATTCCCAGCTTCTGGCAAAGAGAGGCTAGGGACACCATCCCTGCCCATCCTGGCAGCCATTGATGGACCTATCCGCCATGAATTTATCTAGTTCTTTTTTGAACCCTATTATAGTCTTGGCCTTCACAAAATCTTCTGGCAAAGAGTTCCACAGTTCCTTTTGTTTGTTTTAAATCTGTTGCCTATTAATTTCATTTGGTGACCCCTAGTTCTTGTGTTACGAGAAAGAGAGTAAATAACACCTCCTTATTTACTTTCTCCACACCTGTCATGATTTCATAGACCTCGATCACATCCCCTCTTAGGCATCTCTTTTCCAAGCTGAATAGTCTGAGTCTTATTAATCTCTCCTCATATGGAAGCCATGTCCAGGTCCAATATATCTTTTTTGAGATTGGGTGACCATTTCTGCACACAGTATTCAAGATGTGGGCGTACCATGGATTGATATAAAGGCATTTTCTGTCGTCTTATCTATCCCTTTTTTAATGGTTCCCAACAATCTGTTTGCTTTTATGACTGCCGCTGCACATTGAGTGGATGATTTCAGAGAACTAGCCACAATGACTACAAGATCTTTCTTGAATGGTAACAGCTAATTTAGACCCCATAATTTTATATGTATAGTTGGGATTATGTTTTCCCAATGTGGATTATTTGCATTTATCAACATTGAATTTAATCTGCCATTTTGTTTCCCAGTCGCCCAGTTTTGAGAGATCCTTTTGTAGCTCTTTGCAGTCTGCTTGGGACTTAACTATCTTGAGTAGTTTTGTATCATCTGAAAATTTTGCCACCTCACTGTTTACCCCTTTTTCCAGATCTTTATGAATATATTGAATAGGACTGGTCCAGTATAGACCCCTGGGGAACACCACTGTTTACCTTTCTCCATTCTGAAAACTGACCCTTTATTCCTACCCTTTGTTTCCTATCTTTTAACCAGTTACCGATACATGAGAGGACCGTCCCTCTTATCCCATGACAGCTTACTTTGCTTAAGAGCCTTTGGTAAGGGACCTTTTCAAAGGCTTTCTGAAAATCTAAGTACACTATATCCACTGGATCCCCATTGTCTACATGCTTGTTGACCCCCTCAAAGAATTCCTAGTAGGTTGGTGAGGCATGATTCTCCCTTTACAAAAACCATGCTGCTGACTTTTCCCTAACAAATTATATTCATCTATCTCTCTGACAATTTTATGCTTTACTATAGTTTCAACCAGTTTGCCCGGTACTGAAGTCAGGCTTACCAGCCTGTAATTGCTGGGATCACTGCTGGAGCCCTTTTTAAAAATTGGTGTCACATTAGCTATCTTCCAGTGATTTGGTACAGAAGTGAATTTAAATGATAGGTTACAAACTACAGTTAGTAGTTCTGCGATTTCACATTTGAGTTCCTTCAGAACTCTTGGGTGAATACCATCTGGTCCTAGTGACTTATTACTGTTTAGTTTAGTTGATTTGTTCCAAACCCACCTCTAATGACACCTAATCTGGGACAGTTCTTCAGATTTGTCACCTAAAAAGAATTGCTCAGGTTTTGGAGCAATCCCTCACATGCTCAGCCGTGAAGACAGATGCAAATAATTCATTTAGTTTCTCCGCAGTGGCCTTATCATCTCTGAGTGCTCCTTTACCTTCACGATCATCCAGTGGCCCCTCTGATTGTTTAGAAGGCTTCCTATTTCCAATGTATTTAAAAAAAAAATTGCTATTACTTTTTGAGTCTTTGGCTAGCTGTTCTTCACATTCTTTTTTTGGCCTTCTTAATTATATTTTTACACTTCACTTGTCAGACTTCATGCTCCTTTCTATTTTCCTCACTAGGATTCAACTTCCACTTTTTAAAGGATGCCTTTGCCTCTCACTGCTTCTTTTACTTTGTTGTTTAGCCATGGTGGCACTTTTTTGGTTCTCTTAGAATGTTTTTTAATTTGGGGTATGCATTTAAGTTGAGTCTCTATTATGGTATCTTTAAAAAGTTTCCATGCCGCTTGCAGGGTTTTCACTTTTGGAGCTGTACTTTTTAATTTCTGTTTAACTAACCTCCTCATTTTTGTGTCGTTCCCTTTTCTGAAATGAAATGCTACAGTGTTGGGCTGTTGTGGTGTTTTCGCCGCCACAGAGATGTTAAATTTAATTATATTATGCTCACTATTATCAAGTGGTCCAGCTATATTCACTTCTTGGACCAGATCCTGTGCTCCACTTAGGACTAAATCAAAAATTGACTCTCCTCTTGTGGGTTCCAGGACTAGCTGCTCCAAGAAGCAGTCCTTTAAGATGCCAAGAAACTTTATCTCTGCATCCCATCCTGAGGTGACACGTACCCAGTCAACATGGGAATAGTTGATATCCCCCATTATTATTATTGAGTTTTTTTATTTTAATAGCCTTTCTAATTTCTATGAGCATTTCAGTCACTATCACCATCCTGGTCAGGTGGTTGGTAATATATCTCTACTGCTATATTCTTCTTAGACTCTATGGCACAGTTTGGTTCATTTACAATTTTTACTTCATTTAATTCTATCCTTTCTTTCTGCCACTCCCCCACCGGCATGACCTGTTCTGTCCTTCTGATATATTCTGCACCCTGATATTACTGTGTCCCATTGATTATCCTCATTCCACCAAGTTTCTGTGATGCCTATTATATCAATATCCTCATTTAATACAAAGCACTCTAGTTCACCCATCTTATTATGTAGACTTCTAACATTCGTATATAAGCTCGTCAAAAACTTGTCACTTTTGAGTTGTCTGCCATTCAGGGCTGGCTTTAGGCTGATTTGCCCAATTCCCCGGAATCGGGCCCAACGCCAGCGCCTTTTTAATTTTACTCACGCAGTGGCTCTCCAGGTCTTTGGCAGCGGGCCCTTCACTCACTCCGGGTCTTCGGTAGCATTTCAGCGGCGGGTCTTTGAGTGCCGCCGAAGACCCAGAGCACCGCCGGGTGAGTACGAATCAGGCCCCGCGCTTGCTAAAGCCGGCCCTTCTGCCATTACATAATGTAATTGAATGCGACTTTTTTTTCATTTGACTGTTTTCTCATCAGATCCTACCTTTTTATCATTTTCCATCCTCTCCTCCTTACTAGGACATTAATAGATCCCCCCCTAAGGGATGTCTCTGTCCAAACCACGTACTACTCCATACCTGTTGGCTTCCTCCCAGCCCTTAGTTTAAAAACTGCTCTGTGACATTTTTAAGTGCCAGCAATCTGGTTCCATTTTGGTTTAGGTGGAGTCCATCCTTCCTGTATAGGCTCCCCCTTTCCCAAAAGTTTCCCCAGTTCCTAATAAATCTAAACCCCTCTTCCCTACACCATTGTCTCATCCACGCATTGAGACCCTGCAGTTCTGCCTGTTTAACCAGCTCTGCATGTGGAACTGGAAGCATTTCAGAGAATGCTACCATGAAGGTCCTGAACTTCAATCTCTTACCTAGCAGCTTAAATTTGGCCTCCAGGACCTCTCTCCTATCCTTCCCTATGTCATTGATACCTATGTATACCATGACCACCAGCTCCTCTCTGGCACTACAAGGTGTTTTCAGCTCCTGGTAACCTTAGAAGTGTAATACTAGATTTGGGGAAATAAATGATCTGTTCAGTAAACCATCATAGTATTAATAAACAGAATAGGGCTGTGGAACAGGGCTATGATGCATGTTTTTCCAGTAGAGGGATACATGCACTCTAAAATCTAGAATGAATTCTGCATTCACTGCAGAGAGCAGGGAAGTTTATGTTGCTGGGAGGTAAAATGTTTCTAAATTTTACTCCACCCTCAGTTTTGCGAGACATGCATTACATTATGGATAGGGTACATCAGTATTTAGCTTTGAAGATCCAAGCAACAGAGTTGCAATAAATAGAGACGCTGTTAATGTGATTTCAACTGTCAGTGCTCAGTTCTTGGGCCCAGAAGCAACACTCCATTGTCTGCAGCTGCTCCACGAATGCCACCTTTTTCAATGTCTCTTAACAGTCTGTCCTTGAAGAAATCGTAATGTCGTTGCTGTGTTTCTTCCTGCGGGTTTGCAAATACCAGAGGATCATGCATCCTGTATTTGCAACATTCATGAGCACAGCACAGTGCAGAGCTATGCAGTCTTGGTGCCATGCTGGATTGTGGGATTTTTTTTAAAAGGTGTGGAAAATTAAGGGATGTGTATTTTATGGGATGACAAATGTTGCATCTCATAGTGGAACTTAACCCCTAGCTCCCAGAGATCCCTGCACAACTCATTCCACATGGTGGCACATGGCACAGTGGAATACTTACCCATGGTGCATCACACTTTGCATTGACACAAGCACTCCTGGTGAGTACGCACAGCACTGATGCAAGCAACTAAATATGCACACGTAGGAGCAATATACAAACTTCAGCAGCTGTACGCCAACAGAGCTTTCGTCAACCAAAGGTTTTAGTGTAGACATGGGATTAGTCTACTTTGTGTGCATGCACAGTGTGTGGTGTGGATGCTAAGACTCCTGCCATTTGAATTCTTGCTCTTTTTTGTGACTTTACAGTAGTTTTCATAATTACTAAAAGCAACAAAGAATCCTGTGGCACCTTATAGACTAACAGACGTTTTGCAGCATGAGCTTTCGTGGGTGAATACCCACTTCTTCGGATGCAAGAAGAATCCTTGCATCCGAAGAAGTGGTTATTCACCCACGAAAGCTCATGCTGCAAAACGTCTGTTAGTCTATAAGGTGCCACAGGATTCTTTATTGCTTTTATAGATCCAGACTAACACGGCTACCCCTCTGTTGCTTCATAATTACTGTGGGTCAGGATTTTAAAGTGAGCAGCAAGGGTTGGCTGAAAATAATACTTATATGGTGTCTTTCATCTTGAAATCTCAAGTTGCTTTACAAACATGAATTAAGCCCCTATGCCACTGACGGTTTTTGAAGCTGGGTAAATTGAGGCACAAGTTGACAGACTTTTACTCAGTGTTATACAGTAAATCAGTGCCAGAGTATGGACTAGAACCCAGAAGCCCTGACTTCCAGTTCCCGAATTTCTGTACCATACAGTTGCTAAGGTTCTGAAAAAAGAAAAAAATTATATTTAAAATTTGAGATAACTGGCCCTTCCTTGGTCAAACAAATCTGAGTTACACCTCTCCTTGTTCCTTTGAAATGCATATTACCATAAACATAGGTTGAAAGTTAGCTTAATCTAAACTGTTGATATGCAACTACTTGCAAGGGAGTTTTTTTTTTTACTTCCAAACTATAAGACTTACATTCACGAAATTAAGCTAATTAATAGGTATAGATGGAGTTGGTCAAAAAACTTAAGTTTCCACAAAATTGTTTCCATTTGTGTGAGCTTCTTCTGTTCTCTGACTAGCCTTCATCAGGAGGGATTGATATTGAAATATTTGCTCACTGCTTTCATTTCATTGGTCTGGTTCACAAATTTTAGAAGAAAAAATTCATCCGTGATAGTAATGTGTCCAGTGTTCAAGGTTAGCAACGGAGCTCAGTTATTTACTACCAAAAAATTGACTAATGAGCATGTTTCATTCAGTGTGTGCTTTCCATGAACATCAGGTAACTTGAGTTTTAATGGTAAGAATTTATATTAGAAAGCAAGCTTCAGTTGCCAATGCAAATATTCATCCAGAAATATTTGTACATCCATTCAGTCAAGAAACAACCAATATTAGGTGATCTTACCTGATGAATCACAACTAATCAACATAAATCCTATAGGGAGCCTATAAAAATCTACAGAGAACTATTTGTGATCTATCCACAATAATAAATACAATTTTGTGAGATAATTTTGAATAACTGTGTTGAAGGAACTTACTTTACTGTCTGCTTGCAGATATCACTGGTGCTGAAGGAAGCTAAATTCATTACAGATTAATTGTTACAAATATTTGCTCAGTTCTAGTTAGCAAACACCAAGAGCTTTGATGTAATTTTCTTGTTCTTCAGGTCCTCGAAGATGGGGGTTCTTTGTATAGCTTCATCTTTTGTTCCACAGGTTAATGTTTATTCTTCCTCTTATTCACTCCCAGTGGAGCATAAGGCGTCAACCCTTCCGAAAAAGTTCTCTTTCCTATCTGTCCAAACCCAAAAAACTGCACACTCTGCACATCCATAGGGTTATTATGATCTATCATATCTACATAGGATAGAAGAACAGATTATTGGACTGACTACTAGTCCTCTGCAGGGAAACAAGACTTCTGTTCCTCAGTGGAGCTGTGTGTGCATCGGAGATACCTGTAAGGCACAAAGAGAAGACTTTTCAACAAGGTCAGTTAGAGTGCAATCCACCTGAGTAGCTACAATACTGAGGGCAGACAGATATGCAACGCTATCAGAAGACTTCTCCAGTTACCTATTTGGACATCACTAAATGCTTTTTCCAAGCACTATAGGCAGGCTGTGCTTCTTTCCAGTGTTTTTTAGGCAGTTGTCCTGCCTCTTGTGGGTTTAATTTTGGCCATTTTCCTTGCTGTTTGGTGGTCTGTTCTAGTAAAACTGTTGTGCAAACTTTCTCTGTGTAGATACAACTTTTAGATAATGTTCTCTCTTCAAACTTAACTTTTTCACTTCTGTCTTTTAAAGTGTAGAATTGCTATGCCAATCCAGATGTGCCACCTTGCAAAGAGCTTTCTTGGACGTTTTTAACCTGTTTTATGTATTTGGTTCTCAGCTACTTGCATATTAATCCATCTGAGGGCGAGTCAGTGTTCTTGTCTATATACTGACGTCCAAGAATTTGTTTTTTCAGTCTCCACCTGTTGGGCAGAAGGTTGACCCTGTGGTTTGAAGTGATACAGGATAAACTAGTATTTTTTCTTTTTAAATTTACGATTATTCAGTTTACAGACGATACGGATGTTAAACTTCAGCTGTAAATGTGTGACTATTTCCTCCCCCCACTCCATCCCCCACTGGAAAACGTTGCTGCTTCTGTTACATTTTCTTCACTCTAACTTATGATTGTAGAGAAAAAGAAAATACCAATTTTTCAGCAATATATCCAATTCTTTATTCACCATTCACCCTTCTAGTTCTTGAAGATCTGCTGCTCATTTGTTTTGTAAATTAGTGCCTTTATATCTCTAGCAGTCTTTCTTCCCCAGTCTTTTATCATTTAAAGGTGAGGGATTAATAACGTATCTCAGACAAGCACCATTACATTTTGTCCTGTTGAAGTTGACTTTGGTATTCCCTTTGATTCTTATTTTAAAGCTAGCTAAGTTATGGTTGCTTGTTTTTCCTGGATGTTCATTTATTTTCTTCCCTCTGTAATTATGGTTAATAACAGACTGAATAGTAATGCCTTATTATCCCTTCATTCTTTTTGGTTCCCTTTTCAAGAACCAAGTTTAATAACAAGTGTGTAGCCTCCCTAGGCGCACACATCACACACAAAAAATCTATTCAGAGCATGACACTGAATCCAGTGGTAAAGCAGTCATGAAGCACATCGACATACATCACTGTTTGTTACACTTTTTCCCAATTTATATATCTCAAGGTAAAGTTGAGTAATTGTCACACTACTTATGCTGTCCTTCCTCCTTTTCACCACTTTTAATTTTGCTTCTTGTTATTTTGTCCTCTTCAAGGTGTTACTCTAAAGCCTATGCCTATAACTGTGACTTTGTTACTGCTTCCAATTTGAGATTGTCCCACCTCCTGTGTTCCACTCCTCACATGTGCAATGTGTTTTACTTTGAAATCCATGGTTAATGTCTTCTTTCATGGCAGAAAAGAGGGCATCTGATGATAAAAAAAGTAGTATGAAGTCCAGTAGTCGAGAAAAACAGAGTGAAGACAGAAATACAGACTCGAAGGACAGTGATACTAAGAATGAGGTCAATGGGACCAATGAAGACATTAAATCTGAAGGTGACACTCAGTCCAATTAAAACTGATCTGATATGACCTCAGATCAGACAGAGGTAAGTGCATTATTTCAAACTTTGATTAGGGCTTTTTGTTACTGTTTAACAGTGCAGCGTAAGTATGCACAGATGAAGATGGAGCTAAGCCAAGTAAGAAGACATACTAAAGCACCTTCTGAAGGAAAAGACAGTGTAGTCCTGCAAAACATTTT